>NW_007255873.1:137647-212987 GCF_000164805.1 Carlito syrichta | reverse complement strand
CCAAGTAGCTGGAACTACAGGTGCACGCTACCACACCCGGCTAATTTTTTGATTTATTGTTGAGATGAGGTCTCGCCAAGTTGCCCAGGCGGGTCTTGAACGCACAGGCTCAGACAATCTACTCACCTCAGCCTCCCAAAGGCACGGGATTACAGGCTGAACCACCGAGCCCGGCTCAGGATACTTTTTTAATAGCGTTCAAGTAGAGAGATTATTTCTTATTAAGCTATCTCAGGTCTACAAGGATCTCCTCTTCTCAGGAACATCTAACTGCTTTCTTAAACTTTTAGTTTGATTATGTGACAATTGGCATGAGTAAGTCTATTTTAGTTTCATCTGGCCTATTGACACCTTCTTAAGAAGTTCATTCCAAAATGATAATCCCTGATAATTTTGGTTAACATTATTTAGATATAACAGAAAAAATATATAAAAATATTGAATAAACTAAAATATTGCATTCTACTAGCTTTTATTTAAGATATGAAACCTTTATTCCAATATTTTTTTCAATGAAAAAACTTTGTTTTTATTTAAAATAATTATTCTACTTGATCCAGGACATTTTCAATCAAGTCAAATACAAAAGAACAGCATATAGGTCCTGAATCTGGATTCTAGGAGACATACTCTGGATCTGCTCTCCATTATCTTTAATTTGCTTCATGATGTGCTTTTGACATATTAAATATTGTGTGGTGTGGCTTAAAAGTTAGTCTCAATTTTTTCCAAGTTTTGTCCATAATCAACTTTGTCAACATCTGGGCCCAAGCCGGGCTCGGTGGCTCAGCCTGTAATCCTCAGCCTTTGGGAGGCTGAGGTGAGTGAATTGCCTGAGCCCGCTGGTTCGAGACCCGCCTGGGCAGTGAGACCTTATCTCTACAATAAATCAAAAAATCAGCCGGGCGTGGTAGCGCATGCCTGTAATTCCGGTTACTGGGAAGGCTGAGGTGGAAGGATCGCCGGAGCCCAGCAGGTCGAGGCTGCGGTGGCCGGGAGCGGCCACTGCACTCCAGTCTGGGCGACCGAGTGAGACTCCAACTCAAAAAAAAAAAAAAAAAAAAAAAAATCTGGGCCCAGAATAAGATACCACAAACACAACACCTTTGCATACTATTTTAAACTGAAGGAAACTGAGAAAACCTAAGAAGATAACTCTCTGACCCTATCCCTATCTTTACCTTAAAGACCCTCATATGACAGATGTCCTGCTTTATACCTGGACTAACATAATGTCACATAGGTCCACCAAAAAAGTATCTGAAAAACAGGTCTTTCTAAGTGTTCCCCACTTTGTGACACTGAATTATACTCTCATATCTTCCAATCATATTTCTACATGACTGTTTGCAAAAGATATACGGTATTCCTAGGGTCTTTATTTCTGAAGACTCCTGTGTTACATAAGTCAGATATTAAACAAATTTGTTATAGTTTTCTCATGTCAATTTGTTTTTTGTTTTAGGGGTCTCAACAACAAACCTTGTGATGGGTGAGAAAACTATTACTTTTTATCTTGTACATAATTTTCATTATTTTGATGAATATAAACCTCAATAATTTTTATGGTACTATAATCCTATCTGAGTTTTATGGTAAATCTTTCTCGGAACCCCCTAGGAGAGCGTAACAAAAATATAGATTAAAAATTCAACTGTGATCTTATAAACCATTTGTTAATATGTATTTACTTTAATGACATTCCAATTGGATTTCTGATGTGTTCAATAATAAAGGCTTCCACATCTGAATGATTACTTATATTCAGTAAACACCTGAATAACATATTTTCCTTATCAATTAAACTTGTTCAAATATAGCCAAAATGTAAAGTTATATTTTCTCAATATCTCAGTGAGGCTAAACTTTATCATGTTTATTGACTCCAATATACAGTAAGAAAACTCTTGATTTCCAAGTATTAATAAAATACATTGTTGTATTCTATTCTCAGCAAACCATTCTCTAACTGATACAATTCTTTGGAGAAATAGATTCTTCTGCCCTTTGCAATATGAGTTCAATATGCTGTGTATTAAACTGCAAAAATATGAAAGACTTCAGACCAGTGGCAGCTGGTCAATGCTAAAGCCCTGCCTAAAAAAGAAATACAATCTGCTATTTGTTTGTCTTATTCTTTCTTATATTGAGAAAACCCAGGCCCTCTTTTTCCTTCAATAATTAGAATTCACTTTGAGGAAAGACTCTAAAAATATTTTTTAAAAACCCTCTTATTTCAGATGTAAAACATATTAAATGATCATTTCCAATTTCCTTGGATTTCAAGAAATTGCTCTGTCAGAAAAATCACTTCAAGCTTTTAAAACAAAATTTTTGTAATTTATCCTTCAGCTTTCTAATTTATTTTCTCATGAGGTCTTTTTTGTTGTTGTTGTTGCTATTAATGACTTCACAAAAAGGTTTGTGAACTCTGTTAAGGTTCACAACACTGAAAATGGTCGTAATCATCTGTTATACATGCATTGTTTTGAGTAAAATACTAAAAGTGACATAAGCCAACATAAATTAGAAAAATTCAAAGGTAATTTTTATTCAAAAATACTTTTGTTTAATTGGTGAGAGATTCGTGAAATTTAAAAAACTAAATGTGATATTAAACTTTAAAGTTATATATGAAAGTTTATTTGTTCATTAAAACTCTAATGAAAAGCCACATATAATGACATCTATTGCACAATTTCCGGTATAACCCAATGAATCAGCATGTCTGGAATTTTAAATGTTGGCTTTTCATGAATTTCTGTATTGTTTCAGAGTAGAATGTTGTGTTAAGAAAGATAATGTTCTTTCTCAAATAAATTAAATCTATTTTTAAAAAATATAGTAGGGAGCACCTGTTTTCTCAGAATGGCACGTCTTGTTGTTATATTCTATCTCATTGAAGTAGTGGCATGTTCCAACGACTACACTTCAGTTCCCTGTTGCCATTATAAGTGAGTATGAAGCCATTTCCCTAGAGGAAATAGCTCTAGGTCTGACATTTCATTATAATGTAGGTTGCTGGTGTTCCACCAAACACAACAAACTAAATTCTTCCTTCTATTTACTTTTATTAAGAATCTCAAGGAGTATAGAAACTAAAATGCAGCTTAAGTTAAAGCAGGAAAAGTAAATTTCTAATCATAAAATTTTGCATCTATTTTATATAATTGTATATGTGCACCTGATGGTCTTTAGACCTAATGATTACCAACATTACAATGTTTGTCAAAGATCCAAACTATTACTGAAATTTTATGTAAACCAGTATAATTCAAAATAATATATTTTATTCTTAGATATAATTTACTTACCTCTGATATTAAACAGAATATTTATGTATGAATAATGCAAATTGATTTGCTAAGAAGTTAACATGTTTCTCCCCATTAGGATTTAGTTTCAACCTCACAACTAACTTGCGAAATGTACTCTTTTAACTAACCATTCACATACTTTGCTAAGCATGAATAACACTGTCTTCTTGTCTGTTATGGATGCATACATTACCTTAGTCTAATTCTGAAAAAAATTAAATCAATGTACCATTTTATTTGCAGTGATACAATGAGAAGGAAGATACTATATTTTTTTCTGGTTGCTATGAATTGAAGGTTTTGCAACATGAAAAGCAAAATCACTTTCTTGTTTTGATTTAGAAGCTGCTTCCTGAGACATGAGACAGGGTACTTTTATCTTTATACCTTATCAAATAGAGCTCATTATTTTTTTCTGTGTTAGTTAATATTTTTTGCAATGTAGTAAAAACATTTATTTACTTATTGCCCCATTTTTGCAATCAATAGTTATTGCATATTTTTATGAGTAGGTGCTGTGTAAAATAACCCATATAAAAACTGTAAGCTTTAAAAGTCATACCATTAGTTACTCTTATCTGTTTGTCAATTTAGTTCTAATGATAAATAATAGCACGCATATTTGAAAAAGGTAACTAAATGATTTTTAGTGGTAGCTATTTATATTAACATGTATCAGCTAAAGCATTCAATAAACTTACCAGGTGTCTCCTCCTTCTAAACTTCGCAAGATATTTATTAAATAAAGAAATTTTTTTTCTATGTAATGAAAATAAATTTCATTTTGAATAACCTCCTACTTCAAGTCTACATGCTTCCAAATAAAAGTGACTATATGTACAAAATTTTGAAAAATAAGTTAATTAACAAAATTTCCCCAGAGAAGAAACGAAAAGGTATGAAATGTAAAATTGATAATTAAATGGTTGTGGAAGATTACTTGGAGATATCCATAGGTTATTTATATGGTCATATTTAGCTTTGTTATATCATTATATTCCATTTGACTTAGTGTCAGATTTTTACTTTTAATTCATACTCAGATTTTGATTCTGCATGTTCATTAGGTAGGTGACACAGGATCAAATTTATTTCTGTTTAACAGTTTCTGGGGTAAATATGTCAACTATTTATTTATTACCTTGGATAGATTCAACTCCTTAAAAACATTGAGAAATAAAATGTATTTATTTGATAAATATATACATTTAACACGAGATATAAAAGTAGAGTTCAGACCATTTTTTCCTCTTCTCATTAAACAATTTATGATGTAGAATAAACATCTTTTCTATGCTTAGCAAATTGTCATATTCCTTTCTGAGTTTGGATCAACTCAATATTTCATTGTTATAAAATATCCTTGGGAGTCTCTTTAATATGAAATGTTGATGACATCACTTCCTCTGAAATATCTTTATCTATTTTTTTTTTTCACAATCACCTCCCTCATTTCAGAGAATGAAGAGGAAGGTTAAGCAAAGGAAAAATTGTCAGAATTTTTTTTTTCCTAAATTCTTCTGACTGCATATCTAGAGTCTTTGAAACAGCCAGTATCAACATTCCTGTGGGCAACTATTTATTTTATATATCTATTTATGTTATATTAGAATTTTACTTTCATTGTTATCACTTTTTATTTTCCTTTGTAGAACTTTTATTGTTGTTGGCCAATCCCTCTTTCTTTCTTTTTTTTTTTTTTTTTGAGTTGGAGTCTCACTCTGTTGCCCAGACTGGAGTGCAGTGGCCACTCCCGGCCACCGCAGCCTCGAACTGCTGGGCTCCGGCGATCCTTCCGCCTCAGCCTTCCAAGCAGCCGGAACTACAGGCATGTGCTACAATGCCTGGCTGATTTTTTGATTTATTGTAGAGATGAGGTCTCTCTGCCCAGGTGGGTCTCGAACCCGCGGACTCAGGCAATCCACTCACCTCAGCCTCCCAAAGGCGTGGGATTACAGGCTGAGTCACCGAGCCTGGCTCAATCCCTCTTTCAATGATTAACTTTTGTAAAATTTTGTAAAAATTTTGTAAAATTTTGTAAAATTTCCAGGTAATCTTCCACAACCATTTAATTATCAATTTTACATTTCATACCTTTTTTTTTTCCTTCTCTGGGGAAATTTTGTTAATTAACTTATTTTTCAAGGAGACAAGACATCAGTACAAGTACATGCTTACTGTCCTTATGTACTGAATCAAAGATTCTCAGTGACCCATTGCCATCAGACTTTGAAGTACATGATTGATTACCAGTGATCATGATAAATAGGTTCTTTATGGAGTGATTTGTGTATAAAAGAGCTAGCAGTGAAGTTTGTATTATATGCAATTAACCACAGTTAATGCACCTTGGTAACAAATTTCAGTGATGTACCAGGGATTGATTATAATGAACTAACAGTCGGTAAGTAAAATTTGTTAATATCAGAACCAGGACCATGCAAATGGAAGATTACTTATCTATAATTTCAGATAGAAACAATTATAAAAACATGAATATGCATTATTTTATGTAACTGTGTGCTCTAAATAATTACCAACTAATAATAAATAACAAAATATATATTTTTTAATTTAATCAAAATTAAGTCTTATAAACAGTAAATATTTTACTCATGTCTCTAATTATAGCCATACCAAGTGTATTACACTACCCATTCTAAATATTTGGGAAATATAAATAGCCTTAACTTTCAGGGAAAATGTATGTTTTAGTATTCTCAGGAATAATTAAACTTTGTGCTTATTTTTGCTTATTTTGTATAAGCTTACGTTGACCCAATGTTTGCCTTTAAGTATCCCACTAGAAAAACAACAAATGTGCCCAATATTAGTACATAGATTGTCAATGTCTAGATAATCCCTAATTCTTTTAATTTTTTTATCAATGTCTGTATAGCAAAGCTGTATGATTTAGTGTACATCACAGGTTCTCTTCTTGTCAGTTTCAAAATGGAAATAAGAGAAGAAAATTATTTTGATACTGTCATATGACTATATTTTGTTTCTATATCATTGCAACCAATCACTAAGAAATGTAGCTGGAAATATATATATATATATGTGTGTGTGTGTATTTTTATATATATATAATTTTTCTCCCAGTAAAATAGAATTTTTGATAGGCATAGTGCTTTAGTCATGAGTTAAAAGTACTTTGAAACTCTGAAATTTGTTTCATTTCTTCTCCTAGGAGGGTCTGCTCACACAAAGTGTGAAAATGGCAGGGAGTCATCAAGGTAATGTTTCCTTGGAAAACATCTGTCAGTCATATAGCTGCATGCAGATGTCAAATGTGGGAACACACAAGACTGGGATTAAGAAGCATAAAGATGTCAGGAAAGCTAATGTTAGCTCATAAGTATAGGCAAGCTGGTGGACAGACCCATTAGAGACAAGCAAATGCGGCAACAGTTCCCAGTAGTGAAAATACTCACATTTACTGTTTAACCTGCATTTCACTCAAATTCTGTTATTTTTTTCCTCTAAAGTGTTAACATTGTCACTGATCATACTTCTAATAATCTAAAGAGAGGCAAAAACAACTTGGACAGGTGTTAACTATGGGCTTACCAAAAGATTAAAAAAAAAAAGTTGTTTCTTCTACCAAGGTCCACATCAACCACCATATGTGAAGTGAATGGAGAGAAGAAAGCTAAGACCTTGGTTGTTGAGGGTCTTTTCTGTCCTAATTAAAACTGCTTTTTTATCTTCAGACCCATAATTATAGGAAAAAAATTTGCTTTCTGATTCAGCCAAGAACAATCTGGCTGTAAGATAGCCACTAATTTTAAAAAAATGTATATAAGAAGATAGAGCTATTATTTTGTGTTCTGGTAGGACTTATAATGGACTTCACAATCTAAGGGCCTGAGATCCTGTTATGAAAATTTTTGATTCGGGGACAGAGTTTAGACTTAGAGACTGGCGCCTGATATATCCTAAGATGCAAGGTTTAAAGAAATAACCCAAGGGTCGTCTTCTAGCTCTGGAACCTTGAGTGGGTCAGCAATTCCTACTCTCCCCAGCAGACACCCTACTCAATTTGCTGGAGTCCAGTATTCAAGGATAGCTCCAGAATGTCCTCTCTCAGAGTCATCTAAGACCACTTGGACTAACAGATCTGTCACCACTCTGTGTGAAAATATGTACTAGGCTGTTCTATGACACGTTTCTCTGGGATCCCAGGAGTCCTCAAAACAATTTGTACTATCTTCCAAAGTACATAAGGTGTCTTTCTGTATACTTTTATTTATACTTGAAATTGATACAATTTTTAAAATATAATAATCTGACAAATGAATCCTGGAATCTTTTCATGCTTCAATTTATACTTCGTAATTAAGAAATAGCTTTCCCAAATTTTTGGATGTTTGCATGTATTTTGTATGAAATATTAATTCCTAGGCCGAGTAGAGTGGCTTAAGCCTGTAATCCCAGCACTGTGAGAGGCCGAGGAGATATTTCTTGAGCCCATGGGTTTGAGAACAGCCCTAGTGACATAGTGAGACCTCATCTCTATAATAAATCAAAAAATTAGCTGGGAATCATAGCGCACACCTGTGGTTCCAGCTACTTGGAAGGCTGAGGTGGAAGGATCATCTGAACCCAGCAGATCAAAGGTGCAGTGGCTGTGAGAGTGCCAATGCAGTCCAGCCTGGGCAACAGAGTGAGACTCCAACTCAAAGAAAAAAAAAAAATTAATTCCGATGCTTATCTTCATTTTTAAGTAGAGATGTTTATCCCTTTTATCATGTTGAGTTCTAAATACTATATCTATATTTTATTTAATTGCCTTTTATCTATAAGATGTGATACATTCTTTAAAACTTGTCATTTAATTACTTTTTTTAAACCAGAGAAGTATTTAATTATTCATGTAGACAGATATATCTTTTTAGATTTTGTAGTATGCTTAGAAATGCCCTCTCATACCAAATTTATGAAGAGAGTCATGCCTAAATTTGAGTGAAATGTGAGTATAAACTTGCATTATGATAACAGTAGAGATAAAACAGTATAATCACAATGATTATTATTATTATTTCCATATAGCTAATAACTTTTTCCAACATTATTGATAATAAAATTAATTTCTGATGATATCAGTTTACATCTCTTATAAGTTGTCTCATGTGTTTGTATTTATTTGAAATATTTTAGTCCTTATTATTGATTCATTAATCCCACTTTACTATTATGTTTTAATTACTGTATTTTTATTTTAAACTTTATTATCTGTTAGAAATATATCTCTTGTTAATTTCCCTTTCCTTGAATTTTTATGATTATTTGCATTTATCTCTTACTTTTTTTGTCAGATGAACTTTGTTTATGTATGTATGTGTTCATTTACTTTTATTTAGAGTTGTGCGATGATGCAGTTTTTTGTCTGACTAGTTGGTGAGCTGGAACTCCAAGGGCTGTTGCAGTTCCCAAAGCTGCACTGCCAGTCTGGGATTCAAGGTGACTGGGGGACACAATGGTATCTGGATAGAGGAATGGAGTGGCACCTGAGAACTCAGGAATGCCAACAGGTGTGGAGCCTCCAAGGAGTGTTACAGCTCTCTTAGTTTAGGGGACTGTGAGCCAAACCCTACAAAGTGTTTACAAACTCTGCCAGTTCAGTGAGCCAGTCCCCAAGGAGTATTCACATCTCTGCTGGTTGGGTGGGCCAGCAAGCCAGCTCTGGAAAAGTGTTTCAGCTCTGTCTGTTTGATGCACCAGTGAGTCAGCCCACAAAATGTGTTTGCAGCTCTGCCAGTTTTATGGTCCAGTGAGCCAGCCCTTGAGAAGCATTATAACTTCATTAATTCAGTGGATCAGCAAGCCAGGTTCCTAGAGAGTGTTGTCACTCTCCCAGCTCTGTGGGTCCAAAGAGCTCTGTGGACACCAAAGAGTGAGTAAGTAGAAATTTGTTAGAAGACAGAAAAGCTCCAGGCAACAGGAAGAAACCCAAAAGAGGGTTGCCAGCTGGAGGCCAAAATCAGTGGCTTATATAGTCTTAACAGAGTGCCAGTTGGGTGGCAGTAGCACCAATCAGAGAGTGGCAGCATGGTGTGAGATTGAAATACACCAATGGGGAGGGATTTGGAAAGGGCCAATCAAGAAGAAGTATGCAAAAGGCCCAGTTCACAGTCCTGGAAATATGTGTTCTCACTCCAATTTGTGGGGATTGCACTAGTAGTTTTTACCAGGGACCTGCCCTAATCTGTCTATCTGGTGTCTTCCTTTCTCCCGTCTCAATTCCCTCCTTGGGAGTGGTGACCCTAAATGCCATTAAGGAGTAGGGAAAATGACTGGTCTGGCTACTTCCTGCTGATCATGGACATTGTAAGAGAACAACAGCTGGGGACCCTCCAGAGGGTGATCTACAGGTCCCCAGAAAAAGGGTGATTCCATTTGTGATTTTACTTTCATTATCATCTGAAGTTTAATGACCTCTTGATGAGAAAAACAAATTTTACAAGGAGGTCAATTATGCATTGACCAAATATGAGCAATACACAAAAAAGGAACTCTCAAGGGATAAATTCACATCCGTATATTAGAGATTCCTAGAGAGGACTAGGTCCTAAGCCTTCCTGTTTTCTTAAAGTATCAATGATTTTGATATTATTTTTTATGATGCAGATTTTCTTCTACCTGGGAGGAAATGTTAATCCAGAAACAACAAGTTTTATTTAGGAATGTGCATATTCCTCTATGTTCTGCTGTAAGCATATTCAATGTTCAGTGATTTTGCAGGACCACAGAAGCTAGTGAGTTAAGGGACATTTGTTGATACTTGACAGCAGCTACCATGGTTTTCCATCCTTGCTGCACCATAAGGGTAAGATTGAATATGGATTTTTCCAACAGGGGTATCCCAGAAAGCCAAAAGAAGCATCTGGCAATGGAGAGTCCTAGTCCAAGCCTTTGTAAGACTGGGTGGTCCAGGGCATGTCCTCCTAGATTAGGTATATTAGGAATGCTAGTGCTGTGTAGAGGCCCCACATCTCTGATTGCATTACTGCTGTAGGGATTGTTCTGGAAAGAATCCTAAATGTAGAATATACCCAGAGTGAACCATTTGATCCTGATTGAGGATTTTAACCTCAGGAACAGCGGTCACTATTGTGCAAGCTCTTTTCCATTGATAGGGCAAAACCAAGTATAATTCATTACCACATAAAAAGTAATACGCAGTTCCAGTGAATGAAGGTACCCTGATGGTTCCAAATGGGAAGAATTTCCAGTGACTGTAGTTTCCTTTGGTTCCCAGGGTTTCAGAAAAAGTAACAAGGAATATCTTCTTTGGATAACCCTAGCTGCTCCTGTTTTGTGTTCCCCCAAGGGATGATTTCATTATATGTACTGGTTTTGCAGGTATGATGATTAGTGTAATATGAACAGATTGTGCTCTGGAGAAGTTTATTTTCAAGGCAGGTGTCATAATGTGAAGAGTTACATTTACTCCAGGTTACCATGATTCCAGTGTGTTGACAAATTAGAACAAGGTAACCAGAGGGGCTGGTGATATGATGACAGGTGTCAGTGAAATTCACTAGATCCTGACAATTTGACATATTCATGGTTGCATACTCTGGCCAGTATATTCAATGATTTTTAGCTGTGGTTTTACATCTTCCAGTTATGTTATGGAATCTATTAGAGACTAGATCCCTTGGTAGCATATCTTTGATGCTTATGTTTGTGTAACACAGTTATTTACAATACTCAGGGAAAAGCCATCCTACCCAAGATAGTCCTAAGTGTGATTGAAAGCAGAGAGGTGCATTTCCCCACATTTCCACCACTTCTTCAACCTTAACTGAGGATTTTCACTTCAGGGGATTTCTGGTTGGGTTTCACTGCTCCTTTTTGGACTGTGAATTCATACCAAGAACCACTGAGATTTCTAATCAACTCAAGAGACAATGGTAGAGTTATCACTAGGAGAGCTAAAGAAGGTCCCTCCTGTCAGCATACCCAGCAATTTGAATAATTACCTTGCTGATCCAAGTACATAATAAAGGCAAAAAGGGAATGCTTATAAGAAGCTGGGGCTAGTGATGACAGGAATAGGAAATAAACTAGACTAGTCATTTTGCTCATTCCCATGTGAGAAATCTTGTAGGTGGAATAAAAGGTATGACTGTCTAAGGAAGTAGATAATCCCATGGACGGTCAAGGTTAAGGGTTTTTTGACAAAGGTATGTAACAGTGCAGATCAAAACAAAAGCAAAAGCAAAAAATATAGGTAAAACTATAAGAAGAATATCCATGGAAGGTTAATTATTGACACTTTTCTTTTACAATCTTTAATTTGAGGTCTTCAATTTCTTCACAATGGTAATTTGAGTGCTC
Source organism: Carlito syrichta (assembly GCF_000164805.1). NCBI lineage: Eukaryota > Metazoa > Chordata > Mammalia > Primates > Tarsiidae > Carlito > Carlito syrichta. The sequence continues at coordinate 201,321 of NW_007255873.1, read as the reverse complement.
TTCTGGATTAGCAGAGGCAAATTCTCCTGGACTTCAGCTTCAACTCTAGGATGATGAATCCAAGAGTCAATTCCAGTGATCTTTACTGCTGAAGGAGTGGAGAGAAGAACAGTGTAGGATCCTTCCCAATCCGTACCCAAGAAAGGGGAAAAGGGGAGGGGCCTCATCAGTAGCAAATCTCTTGGATTGAACAAAGGAGACCCTAGTTCTTGGGCTTGGGGCTCCAATAATCTTCATTCTTGTTGAAGTTAGGTCAAGGAAGTCAAATGCTTAGTAAAGTCTAAGGTTTCCTGATCCAGCAGAAGGTCAGTGGTTAAGAAAGGCCACCCATATACCACCTCAAAGGAATTAGATGGACTGTTCCTAATACGTAGTAGACCAATGGGAAGAAGAGTAGACCAGGAAAGATGAATCTCCTTTGACAGCTTTTTGAGGTATATTTTGATAACATCATTTTTTCCTACCTTTCCTGAGTATTGTGGTCTCCAAGTACAATGTAGATGATACTGTGTACCTAATGCCTTTGAGAACCCCTAAGTGATGGTCATTTGGAATAGGGACCATTGTCACTCTGGAAGTATTTAGGTAGTCCAAAGTGAGGAATTCTTTCATTGAGCAGTACTTTTACCAACTCAGAGGCCTTCTCTGTCTGGCATGGAAATGCTTCTATCCATTTATTGAAGGTATCTACCCATACTAGAATATACTAGATGTCCCTTATTTTTGGCATATGTATGAACTCTATCTGTCATTCTTCCTGTGGGTAACATCCCTTTCTTTGTGTTTTAGGGGGGATAATTTGCCTATTGAAATGGGTTATTTGTAAGGCAAATCTCACAAGCATTAACAATTTGTTTGACTGTCTCTTGTAGATTTTTACCTCAAAATAGCCTTCAGGTTAATTGGAAAGTTTTATCCCTTCCAAGGTGAAAAGCTTGATGGAGGTTAATTGGAAAGTTTTATCCCTTCCAAGGTGAAAATCTTGATGGAGGGTTTTAAGAACCTTCCATTGGCAAGAGGTTCAGCAAATGGAGTTTGCTGTCTTCTGATTGCAGCCTTCCTGAAGTCTTCTGATTGCAGCCTTCCTGAAAGGTATATCCCTTTGAAGTAGCCCATTCTATCGCTGCAGGAGAATATTGAGGTTTTATTTCTCTCATGGGGTCCTTCCAAATTAGAGCAGCCTCAAGTGGATCAGAAATCTGGTTTCTCTTTGCTGATGACTTGGCAATTTGATCTGCTAGTCTATTCCCTTTGGCTATTTCATCTGTTCCCTTCTGGTGGACTTTGCAATGTATTACTGCCACTTCCCAAGGAAGGAAAACCAAGGAGAATAGTTTGTTAATTTCCTGATGGTATTTAATAGGAGATCCATTAGCTCTTTTCAAGTAGAGGCATGGGCATGAAGGACTAAGAAAGCATACATAGAATCAGTATAAATGTTCACTGATTTTTTTTTTACTCAAATTGAGTGCCCTTGTAAGGGCGATTAATTCAGCTGGTTGAGCACCTATGTTTGAGGAGAGAGATGCTCTTTCCATGATGTAATTGAGAATGATTACTGCATATCTTGCATTACAGATACCTTGCTCTACAAAAGAACTTCCCTCAGTAAAGAGAATGTAGTCTGGGTTTTCTAAGGGAGTGTCTTGTGAATTCTCTCTTGCTGCATAGGTTCTCACTACCACCTCTTAACAATCATGTTCAGGTTTCCCAACATCTTTGGGGAAAAAGGTGGATGGTTTAGAGAGGGAAATGTTTTATCTGGACTGCAGATCCTTCTAATAATAAGGCCTGATAAATTTAAGGTGACAGCTATTGGTTAGTCAGAGACTCCCTTTAGTGGATAGCAATCCTGTCACATAGTGTTGGATATAAACAGTTGGGTCTTTTTCCAATGATAACTTGGTTGATTTTGATACCAGCAAAGCTACTGCTGCAGCCACTTAGAGGCAGGCCAGCCATCCTTTAGCCACCAAATGAAGCTCCTTGTTTAAGTAGCTTACAGGTTTGGGAGCCAGATTACTTTTCTTTCAGATTCATAAAGACTAAATATCTTTCCTATGGGAAGACTAAGGACTGGTGCTGCAAGCAAGGGTTGTTTCAGTTGGTCAAAGTCTTTCTTAGCCTCTGGTTTCCAGAGGATAGAGGGAGTCCCAGCTGTTTGTGTCTCCTTTACTATTTGATATAAGGGGCAAATTATCTACCATATCCAGGTATCCATAACCTGCATAATCCTATAATGCCCAAGAATTTCCTCAATTATTTGAGAGATTTGGGGAGGGAAAATGAGATGATAGGCTTGATTCTTTCTTCACCTGGTAACTTGGTAGCTTCTAATAAGACTAGGTCTAGGAATTTCACAGAAGATTGACAGAGTTGAGCCTTGGATTTTGAACCTTTATATTCTTTGTTAGCTAAATATTAAGAAAAGCACCTCATCAACAAGGGTACCTGCACAATGAATATTTGTATACCTAACATTGAATTTTACCCCACAATTTTAAAATTAAAAAAATTTTAAAAAGAAAAGAAAAACCTTACTACCTTCCTGAGAGATATTCTCAGTTGGGGCAGACAGAAGAAGGTCATCTACATATTGCAGAACTTTAACCTGGGGGAACGAGAACTCTGAGAGTTCTCCTGACAATACCTGCTCAGATAGGTGGAGACTGTCTCTAAATTCCTTGGGGCAGTACTGTTCAGGTTAATTGGATGGTTCAATTGGAAGGATCTTCAAATGCAGATAGTTATTGGGAGTCAGGGTGCACTGGATTGCACAATAAAGCATCCTTGAACTCCAAGACCATGAACTATTTGGTTCCCTCAGGTATTTGGCTTAATAGATTATAAGTATTGGGATCCACTAGGTGAATTGGAATCACAACCTCATTAAAGAGGTGGAGGTCCTAGACTAGTCTCCATTCCCTATTGGGTTTTTGTACTCCCAGTATTAGGGTGTTCCAATGGCTGTTGCAAGGTTTAAGGAGATCCTGCATCTTCATACTATTAATGATGATGTCTAGTCCCTTTCAAGCTTTTTATTTTAGGGGATATTGTTTTTGGTTGGGGTAAAAAGTGGAGTTCTTTAGATGGATACAGATGGATGTGACTGTTGTAGCCCAGTCAATTCTTCCCTGTGTTGCCCACACTACTGATTTATATCAGTTTTTACTAGAGGAAGGTAGAGATGCTGTCTGGGAGCCATAGGCATGATGGCTCCCATTTGACCCAAAATATCCCTACTTAGTAGAAGACTGGCCCTCTCAGGCACAATTAGGAAGACACGAGTAAATAAGTGGTCTCCCCAGCTACAACTATGTGGCTGGGAAAAGTGTAAGGTTAAATGCTGCCCTGAGAGCCCCTTATGGTTGGGCTAAGTGAGGAGAGGAGACCTGGATTATAGAAGAGAACAGACAGGAAATTGCCAGTATCCAGGAGGGAGTTTACCTTCCACGCTTTGGCCTCCAGAATGACCCAGGGTTCCTGGATGGTAATGGCAGTCTGAGCCATTGGAGCCAGGGGGAAGAGTCCCAGGACCCATCAGTCCTGCTGGACCATTGGTAAGCTCAACTCTGGTCCCAATGGCCTGTGCTTCTGGGGACAGTCCACATTCCAGTAGTCTCCCTCACAGATTGGAGAGGATCCTGGTGGCTTTGGAATTCTCCTTTTGGTAGGGCAGTTCCTCCAAAAGTACCTTGGCTTGCAGCATTTGTAGAAGGTAGCAGGTGCACTTCAGGGATCCTGGGGTGTACAAGCATGTAAGATAACCACTAGAGCTTTTGCCCTTGTCTTATGTCTCCTTTCTTTTTTTCTGAGCCTCTTCCCCATCCCTATTATAAAAGACATAGGTGGCCACTTGCAGGAGTTTTTCCAAGCTAGTAAGTATCTGGTTTCATGGCCTGCTTCTGTGACTTCCTCCTGATATCCAGAGCTGCTTCAATAATAAATTTATCTTTTAGGATTAATTGCCCTTTAATTGACTCAGGATTTAGGGAGTTATGCTTAACCAAAGTTTCTCTTAGCCTTTCCAGAAAGGCTGAGGGATTCTCATGGCCTATCATGAATAGCTTAGAGTAGTTGAGCAGTTTAGTTCTAGTCCTTCTTAAGTCTTCTGATATGCACATCAGGAAGGGTTTACTCCTCCATTCTCCTAGGTTGTTGTTGAGGTTCCATTTAGGGTCTTCCAATGATACTGCTGATTTTCCAGTTGGATCTTCCCATTCTCTGGCACTGTATGAAATGTAAAGCTCATCTCTAAACTTCTCTGCCACTTGCAAGTCTGCTTGTTTCTCAATGACTATCGAGGTTTGACTTAAGAGTAACATGCCGTCCTTCCCCAAGAGCTCAGATACTTGGATTAAATTCTGGAAAGCATTTAAATACTTGTCAGTGTCATCTGAAAAACTGCCAAGATCCCCCTTAATTTGTTTCAAGTCTCATAGGGAAAATGGCACCTATACTTTACTGAGACCATATTCACCAAGCATCTCTTGTAGGGGCATGAGTAAAGTGGGAGATTATCTGGGATGAGGGTTTTTAGAGTGAGGCAGGTTTGAAGTATGGGAAGGACACAGATAAGGGAGGCAGGATGGACCAGGAGGAGTGGCCTCGGGAACTGATACCTTCCCCAGTGGTACCTCTGATGTTGGTATCCTGGTCCATTGGGACTATCTTTTGAAATGATCGCTAGGAGGACTGAGTCAATCTTACAGTGTTGACAAAGGTCCTGATTTTCCCATAAAGCAGAGCAACCCTGTATGTATAGGACCATGGGCTATTTGCCCTGACATTTACAAAAATTGTCTATCTGCAAGATGGTATTATAATTGATACTTCCTTCTGGGTGCCAGGTCTCTGCATCCTACAACTTATATTTCTGCCATGCTTGGGCCCAAGAGAATCTAAGATGCTCTTTCTTCAGGGTTTGAGGACCAAAGAACTCCCAGTATCTCAGGATGCACTTGAAAGGAGTCCACACTGCAGATGACTTGTTACCCATCTGAAAAGAGAGAGATGAAAGAAAAGTATCCCTTAACTTTTCCTTCTCTAACAAATGCACATGAATACGAATCAAAGAAAGAAAGGCATCACCTCACTTTCCGCCCTTATATGTTCATGGTGTCCCCATGGATGCAAGCATGACCTCCATTCATATGTGGTGGAAGGAACCTGGTCAGCAGTAGTCATGCCAACCTGTGCGGTGTCCCAGTCCTTCACCATCAACTGTGCCTCTTAATTCCTCAAACCTAGCATTTCCTCTTATCCAGACTGTCTTTAAAAAGACCTTGGAGCAATTGTATTTGAGCAAGGATTCTAACAGAGTGTGTGTGGGGGATGTTCTTGGGACCTTCTGTGAACCTCTGACCAGGAGACCCACAAATTGGACCAAGTTATAACACCCATATTAATGGGAGAAATTACTTTCCAATCAAAGTCATCTTTCCCCGGTAAGGAAACATTCAAATTGGAGACATAAATGTGCCTGAGGAAGGTACACAGGTCCATTGAGACAGTCCCTAACAGCCTCTGAAAAACTTAAACAGCAGCCAATGGTATATCTTTCTTATCTCTTCCCTATCATGTGCAGACTTTCAAATGGGGTAGGATATTGACCTTGTGTAAGCTGGTTCTAATAGGGCCAACTAATGAGGTATCCGAGTTCCCAGGCATAAAGTTGACAAGGTGTCTCAAAGGGAAAAGTCTGCTTTCCCTCAACTTTTGCCTACCCAGAGGATCACTTAAATGTGCCAACAAGTCTTTTTATGCTAGGGTAAAAGTTTAGAGTCAGATTATTTTTGAATAGAAAAGAGGGAGTCTGAGGAAGTAGGGATCTGCCCTAATGAGACGCCTCCCAAAAGTTAATTCCTAGCATAGAAACATTTATCATCACCAGGTTATGCTGACATGGTTGAAAAACAAAACCAAAGTCTCCTACCCTCTGCCAGTGAGTGCTTTCATTCAGAGAGAACTCTTAACACCTTAACATCTCCCTGTTTCTTGGAAATGACAGAAACACATGGTCCTGAGTCACATTCCAAATGACCAATCCAGCTACCCGGCAATGTCATCTTGCTTGGCTGAAAAAACACCTGTAATATTGGGCACAGTAGCCATGACAATCCCGAAGAAAAGAAAATGCGATAGGAAAGGTGAGGACAATAAGCCTCAAAAATGAAAAAGATAGGTTTGCTTTAATATCCTCTAATAATTCCAGATGAGCCTCCAAGAATGATGTAATTTTTTTGTTTGACCCGTTGGTGAGCTGGGCCTCCAAGGGCTGTTGCAGTTCTTGAAGCTACACTATCAGCCCAGATCCACTCAGTGACTGGGATGTGATGGCATCCAGATATGGGAACATGGTAGTGCCCAAGAATTCGGGGAGCCAACAGCTGCAGAGCCCCCAAGGAATGTTATTGCTCTCTTAGTTTAGGGGGTCAGTGAGCCAAGCTCCAACAAGTGTTTACCACTCTGCCAGTTAAATAATCCAGTGTTCCAGCCCTCAAGGGGTGTTCACAGCTCTGTGGGTTTGGACCAGCAAGCCAAGACCCAAAAAGTGTTGAAGTTCTCTCAGCTTGGCCTGTCCATCCCTTCTAGTTCAGCAGCTCTTCTAGTTCTGCATTTCTGGGTTTTTGTCTCATGCCCAGAAGAATAAGGATGTGGCTCAGGGGTTTATATAGTCTTAGGAGAATGTTGATTGGGTGGCGGCAGCACCAATCAGAGAGAGGAACCATGGTGTGGGATTGAAGCGCACCAATTTGGAGGGGATTGGAAATGGCCAATCAAGAGGAACCATGCAAAAGAGGCAGTATATGAACTTGGAAATAGGTATTCTCACTCTAGTTCATGAGGCTTGCTGCAGAAGTTTGTATAGGGAACCCACCTTAATCTGTCTGCTTGTCGGTTTCTTCCTTTCTCCTCTCTCATGGGTACCAGTGAGTATTTGCTATATAAATAGGCTTCTATCTGGCCCTCCGTTTCCTTGGTAGTGATCAAGTACCCTTTTTGTTGTCATGTGCCCTCCTCCCTCCTTTCTCCCTACCCTAGCAGTGCCCAGCATCTGCTAATCCCACTATTTTGCTAGTCTAACTAGTGTTCAGGGCCTACTTATGAGTAAGAACATGCAGCATTCAGTTCTTTGTTTCTGTGACAGTTAACTTAGTATGATGGTCTCCAGCTGCATCCAAATTACTGCAAAGTACATAATTTTGTTCTCCTTTATGGATGCATAGTATTTCATTGTCTGTATATACCTTATTTTCTTTATCCAATCCACTTTCAAAGGACATCTGAGTTGGTTCCATGTTTTTGCTATTGTGAATAGTGTGGCAATAAACATGCTTTTGCAGGTGTTTTTTTGATAGAGTGATTTATGTTCCTCAGGGTATATTCTCAGATGAGGGATTGCTGGATCTTATAGATGCTCAATTTTTAGTGCTTTGAGAATTTGCTACATTGCTTTCCATAGAGGTTGAGCTAGCTTACATTCCCACTAACATTGTTCTCTTTTATTTGCAGTCACGCCAGCACCTGTTGTTTTTTGACTTATTAATGATAGCCATCCTTACCAGAATTAGGTGACTTCTCATTGTAGCTTTGATTTGTCTTTCTCTGATTATTATTGAGGTTGAGCATTTCTCATGAGTTTGTTGACTGCTTATACGTCTTTCTTTAGAAATGTTCATGTCCTTTGCCCATTTAAAATTTTTTTTTCCTTTCAGTTCGTTTGAGTTCCTTGTAGATCCTTAATGTTAGGCATTTATCAGATGCACAGCTTGAAAATATATTTTTCCAATTCTTTGGGTTGTCTCTTTGCTTTCTTGATAGTTTATTTTGCCATGTAAAACCTTTTCATTTTGATAAGGTTCCACCTGTCTATCTTAGCCTTTGTTGCACTTGCTCATGAGGACAATGTCATGAATTTATTGCCTATTCTGGTGTTTCCTACAGTTTCTTGTAAGTTTTTTTTTAATAGTTTGAGGTTTTACATTTAAATCCTTGATCTGTTATGCATTGATTTTTGTATATGATGATAGATAGTGGTTTAGTTTCATTCTTCTGCATGTAGCTAGTCAGTTTTCCAAGCACCATCTGCTAAATATGGTATCCTTTCCCCAGTGTTTGTTATTGATGGCTTTGTCAAAGATGGGTTAGTTGAGGGACCATGTTTGTTTTTATTATAATTTCTAGCATCTCTGTCCTGTTCCATTGGTCTGTATGCCTATTGCTATCCCAGTACCATGCCATCTTAATTACAGCAGACTTGTAATATAATTTAAATTCTGGCAGCATGATACCTCCATTTTTGTTCCTTTGCTGAGGTTTGCTTTTGCTACTCACACTCTTTTTTGTTTCCATATGAATTTCTGTATTTTCTTTTCCAAATCTTTAAAAATGATGTTGGCAATTTGATGAGTATTGCACTGAATGCAGATTGCCCTGGTAGGATGGGCATTTTAATAATATTGATTCTTCTAATCCATGAGCATGGAATATTTTTCCTTTTGTTTGTCATCTTGGTTTATTTATTTTTGAGTTTGGGTCTCAAAAAACACACAGGCTGCAGAGTAGCGACAAGATCACAGTTCACTGAAGCCTTGAACTCCCAGAGTTGGGTGGTCATTCTTTTTTTAACTGAAAGATAATTATTTTTTTACATTTGGTCCCCTGAGTAGCTAGGACTACAAGTGTGTTCCACTGTGCTTGGCTAATTTTTTGATTTGTTGTAGAGATGAGGTCTCCCTGTAATGCCTAGCCTTATCTTGGACTTCTGGACTCAAGCAATCTTCCATCCTTGGCCTCCCAAAGTGCTGGGATTATAGGCATGAGTCACTGCACATGGCCACCAGATGAAATTTAGAATTAATTTGTTAACTGCTATCTCCCCAAACTGTAACTTAGTTTATTTTTATTGTCTTTACTTATACAATAATTATAAGGGAATTTATAATTTTATAACACTGAGTTATTTTATTGACATGCAATATTTAATTACTTATTCAGGTCACTTATATTTTCATCTGTCATATTGTCTTCATATCATATAATCCTTACTGTTTATTAAGATGACACATAAATATTTTAGATACCACAGATAAATCTTGGCTATAGACAACCATTTGCATACTCAATGATAATTGGTTCTAAACAAGTATAATTCAAATGTGGAAGCAAAGGCATTGAGAGGCTGTGTTCATGGCATAAGTAAAGATGCACACTGAGAAGGATGGAGTGTAGGGATAAAAAAATCACATATTGGGTACACTATACACAAGTTAAAGTGGAGAGTAACTTAAAGGCCAAACTTTCTCACGTGACTGTGCTATTCAATGCATGCATGTAATAAAAAATCATTTGTATCCCCTAAAGCTGTTAAAATATTAATAAAAAATAAGTAGTGATGGGGAACTCAGCTATACAAGTTGAGGTGGAGAGTACACTTAGCCAAATTTTCTCACATGGCTGTGCTATACAATGCATGCATGTAATCAAAATTCATTTGTACCCCCTAAATCTGTTAAAATATTAATAAAAAAAAATAAGTAGTGATGGGGAACTCAGATATACAAGAAAGATAAGACCAAATCTAAGGAAATAAATTTGAAAACTCAAAAAATACATTCACAGAATAACAAATAAATTTATCAATGAAATTGTATTAACAGTTTACCTCAGTTGTGATCCAAGGAGAGCAAATAAAATAAAACTTTGAAATATATGTACAATATAGAATTTGAAAAATTTCAAATATTTATACTCTCTAATGGCAAAAGATTTAGAATTGTTTACAATAACAATTGTGTTTTCAAATAAAAATCATGAGTCAATTTTAACAAGTGATAGTTTAGACCTATGATCAAACATTAGGTGGCTTTAAATAGGCAAGGGTTAATTGCACAGGCTAAAAATTCAGATGGCCTATCTTCAAATTCTCACTTTTATATTTACTGTGAGTACTAGACTGAGTTCTTATCCTGCCTATGACTCAGTGTTTTTATCTGTAAAAGAGATTAAAATGATGATAATTGTTATGCTCATCTATCTCATAAGGTGTGTTAAAAGAAAAACTTTTGACAAATTAAATTTAGTAGAGCTTAACTGAGAAAAACAAATTTCTGAATCAGGTAGAAGAATATCAGAAAATTCTGGCCTATGATGTGGTTGGCAGCATTTATAAACAGAAAACGGAAGTGAAGTACAGAGGCAACTTGATTGGTTCCAGCTGGGCATTTTACCTTATTTGAATATGGTCTGATCAGTTGGCCTCCTGTGATTGACTGAAGCTTGGCTGCTGTGATTGGCTGAGCCTCAGCTTTCTGTTACTCAGTAGTTTGAGTTAAGTTAGGTCACTGTTTATTATGTAAGACTCAAGTAGGAGGTATTCTTAGGCCAAATTTAATTTAATCTAACAGATGGCTTATGAAGATTACATGTGATAATACAAGTCATGGCTAAAAACAGTTTTTGACTCGTTCTTAACACTCAATGTATAATATCTGTTGTTGAAATTATGCTACAGATACTTCATTTAATAATAAAAATGTAAGAAATTTAAAAAAATAATTATCTTTCAGTTAAAAAAAGCAACATGAAAAGAGAATTGTAGCTCATTTTTTTAATGGCAGAACAAAAATATTATAGATGGTTATCACTAAGATGAAAAATTATAGGCTAATTTTATTGTTTTTCATCTTATAAAAATTTTGCATTAAATGTGTTAGCTAAGCAAAGTAAAATTATGAATATGATCCGAACCAGTAAGCAAATAATTTTAATTACATAAAAAGTAATAATCTCAGTAATGTCAGCTTGATAAGTGTAGGTAAATAAAGCCTAAATATGATGTAAAAATCAGTTATAAGATCTCTTTAAAAATCTAGAAAGATACAAGTAAAACAATTAACTAGAATATATTCTAATTATAAACTTTATAATATCAGAACCATTTAGTACAACTAACAATAACAAAAAGAGTGTGTTTTCTCTGTCAATCTTTGCACCCTGTATTTGGAAGAAAAAGACAAAAGACTCAAATAAGAAATTAAAAGTGTTTGCTTATAGTCTACTCAAAGCCTGGACTGAATTCCCAAGAGTTACAGGAAACACCTATTGACGTGACTTTCATGTCCATATCTTAAAGTCTGGTTTTTTTTTTTCCAGTAAATAATGATCAGAATTATTCAAATTATAATTGAACCAAAAGTCAAATCATTACCATACTTGACAATTCTTATATTCACTCTTCTGTAGAGAAAACTCAAGTTAACTTGCAAATGAAAGACTGAAGGTGGAAAAACATTACAACGGATAGTACATTTATTGAGAGGTGATAGTCACCACTCTGTGAAATATAGTGAAGATATATCATGATGAAGAAAAGTAAAAAACTATTCAAAACACTTCTGCCCACTTTAATGATCAGCATAAAGAAAATATTAATAGGCAGGTAAGCAATGTACCATAATTGTCTTCCCAAAATTTGTTACAGTATTAAAATGATTTTGAAAAATCTCTGAAGATGGCATTTAAGTATGTTCTCTATGTGAAATGTGCATCTTTATGATATTTGTTTTATTTTCACCATAATAGTTCTTTTCCATCTAGTTTTTTTAATGTAAATTTCTGGCTGTCTACTATTTGTTGTTCTGTTTTCCTTCTTTCTTGTTTCTGTGTGTTTTTTGTGGCACGTATCAGGAAAAAAGGAATTTTAATAACTTTTTTATTAGCCATATTATTCATTACTATTTTATGCTAGAAATTCATATGCTTTATATAGTATAATATACTTTTAAAGAAAGCTATATTTCTTCTATTAAATAATGTAGTATTGCTATAATAAATATTCTAAACTCTTGACCAATTGCTTTGAATGCATTAATTATAAAAGTTTTACAAAACTCTATGAGTTAGGCACTCACTGGCTATTTACCTAATTTTAAATAAAAGAAAAATTAGGCTTATAGAAGCTGGGTGACCAATGTAAGTTCGCAACTGGTACCTGCCAGATTCCAGACAGTCCAGTTTTAGTTAAAATAATTTATAATTTCCATAATCATTGGAGTATTTCTTAATAACGAAACAAAATTCTTGGAAGTAGGCATATTCAAAATAAGTCCTCTTAAGAGATAATAATAATAACTAATATATCTGAGCACGTTTAGTGGTGGATTTGCTTTGATTATATTACCTTTAATTATATTACATTAATTAAATCATTTACTCTGAATTATTCATAGCACAGATTTTTTAAATTTCCTATTTTGGAGATAAAACACCTGTGGTAACATGCAATTAAATAATAAACCTAAAGTCCCAGTTTTGCAAGTGGCAATGACAGAAAGAGTCTGACTTTGGAAATCATAGTCATTAACTAGAGAGGCTAATCTTTCTCACCTTGGTTGGTTTTTCACTGGTCCAGTTGTGAATGAACAATATTGAATGCTTGAACCCAAACATGTTTATTTATTTTTGTTTTATTTTATATTTTTAACAACTTTATTGAGACATTATTGATATGAAAACACCACATATATTAATGTATACAATTTAATAAGCTTACACATGTGCCAAAAACACATCTGATACTGTCATCACTACTGAGGTAATAAACATATATAGTACTTCCCCAAATTTCCTTGTGTCCTCTTTATGTGTGCATGTATATGTGTGTAGTAAGAAGACAAGGTGAGATCTACACTCTTCCCAAATTTTAAAGTGCATAATATACTGTCACTAACTACTGCAGAATGTTTTGCAGCAGACCTCTACAACTTATTCATCTAGCATAGGTAAAACTATCCACTCGTTGTACAATAACTATGACTTAATCGTTAACAAAGATTTTCTGTGTGAAGTATGGTTTGTTTTCTACTAGAATTCCCAAAACTACACCAAAATGGTGAAAGTAATTCTAAAACAGAAGTAACAACCAATTTGAAGACTTTATAAGTGTTAGATGAATTCTTAAGATTATATTTATAGTCAGGTATTACCAAGAAAAAATATGTATATGTAAATGCCAGTTTGTGTAAACAAAAGGAAACAAACAAAAATGCAACATAAGTTAAAATTTTTGTGTCTATGAGCTATAATCACATAGTAATGTCATTTTATACCTGGAATCTCCAAAGACCACAATACTTTAACTGTTGATGTAGATATATATTTTTTCCACATTAATTTTTTTTTATTTTGGACTATCCTACTGCTTACTTTTCACAAAATTTGAATTCTAATTCTTCATTATTGGCGTCTATGACTTAAAAATACAATGAATTTATCAATACTCAGAGATAAAAGTTTGTAAATATAAATCATACTTATTTTAAGCAATGTGTTAGACTCATTCTAAGTCAATATTATTAAACACTTCTACTTTGAAAAAATATGTGCTTTGTTTTTTTGTATGAATAATTTAAATGCTCTCAACCCTATAAAAATACCTTAAAATTGTCTTTGTGATTACTTTAATTTGAATTCTAAAATTATGATTAAAACCATAGTTTGATTTTTTGGTATTAATTTTTAGATCCTGGATGCAAGGCCTTTGTCAGATATACAGGCGTCAAGTATTTTTTTCTCATTCTGTGGGCTATCTCTCCACTCTCTTATGGTATCTATTCAAATGCCTTAAAGTGATTTTATATTATATTCATGTTATTGTTTAAATTAAATAAAGTTAAGATCTCTTTTATGTAGATTTATTTTAATAATTAAAATATCATGAGGGGGTACAAGAGCTATAAAGATGTTTATCAATGTTAAAGAAAGAATGTTTAAAATAATCAGATGTGTTTATATTCACATAATTACATAATGTTGTTCATTATATAAACTCACCAGGACAAACATCTTCTTATAAAAGTTATAAAATATGTATTCAATGATTTTTATTACCTTTGTCTATCCCAGAGGAATTGATTACTCTGTGTCTTTAAGGAGGTATGAGAAGAGAGTGAAAAATATTCTAAATATAAAATATTTTTTTCAAAAAAAGGTATTTAAATATGTTTGTATTTAGCTTTTCAGTTTATGATAGCATGCTATTTTGTTTCTTTCACATATCCACAAGTATGCATCAATTGTTTTTTGACATATATTACTCTGGTCTAGGCATTTTAGAGAGTAGAAAATATTTAAGAAAATTATATGCTCACAAAGAGTTTGTAGAAATTTTGTCTCTGATTTTTTACTTCGAATATCCTTAGTTAAGAATCACAACTTGAAACATACATGTTTATGAAACTATTTCTAATGAAGTTGGTATAATCATAATAATGTCTTTAAAATAAAGTTTAATCCCTTGAAAAATTCAATATGAGATTCAACTTTTAATATTCAATTGCAATATTTTGTTTTATTCTTGACTAAATTATGTGTAGTTCCATATTTTTGCTGTTGTGAATAGTGCAGCTATTAACATGTGTCTGCAGGTGTCTTTGTGGTAGAATAATTTATGTTTCTCTGGGTATATTCCCAGAAGAAGTATTGCTGGATGGTATGGAAGGTCAATTATTAGTTATTTTAGGAATCACCACACTGCTTTCCACAGGAGTTGAACTAGCCTGCACTTCCACGAACAGTGTAGAAGCGTTTTCTTTTATCTGCACCCTTGTCAACCTCTGTTATTCCTTGATTTATTGATGAGGGCCTTACTAGAGTTAGGTGGCAAATCATTGTGGTTTTTATTTGCATTTCTCTGATGATCAGTGATGCCGAGCATATTTTTCATGTATCTGTTGGCTGCTTGTATATCTTCTTTTGAAAAGTGTCTATTCATGTCCGTTGCCCACTTTTTGATGGGGTTGTTTGTTTCTTTCATCCCATTTGAGTATCTTGTAGAACATGGATTTTAGACATTTGTCATATACATACTCCAATGTGCAAAAGAGTGCTTTATATGTTTTCCTCTAATATTCTTGTAGTTTGACGTTTTAAGTTAAGGTCATATACATAATTAGCAAATATTTTTTCACATCCTGTAACTTTTCAGTTTAATGAGGTCACAGTTGTCTATTTTATCTTTTGTGACATTTGCTTTGGGGGATGTGATCAAGAATTGGTTGCCTACTCCAATGTGCAAAAGAGTGTTTTATATGTTTTCCTCTAATATTCTTGTAGTTTGACGTTTTAAGTTAAGGTCTTTGATCCATTTAGAGTTGATTTTAGTATATGGTGATAGGTAGAGGTCCTGTTTAATTCTTCTACATGTGATCAGTCAGTTTTCCCAGCACCATTTGCTAAATATGGTTTTCTTTCGCTTGTGATTGTTATTGATGGCTTTGCTAAAGATGATCTGGTGAACAGATCTAGGTTTTGCTTCCATAACTACTGTCCTGTTCTATTGGTCTATGTGTCTATTCTTGTACCAGTACTAGATTGTTTTGGTTACTGAAAGTTTGTAGTAAGTTTAAAGTCTGAAAATGTGATACCTTCTAATGTGTTCCTTTTGTTGAAAATTATTTTGGCTATTCGTACTCTTTTTTGTTTCCATATGAATGTCTGTATTGTTATTTCCAGGTCTGAGGAAAATGATGTTGGTAATATGATGGGTATGACATTGAATCTGTAGATTACTTTGGGTAGGATGGATATCTTGACAATATTGATGTGCAAGCCATGAGCATGAAATGTTTTTCATTTGTTTGTGATATCCTTGATTTCTTTGAGCTGTGCAGTTCTCATTGTAAAGGTCTTTCACTTTTCTGGTTAAGTGGATGCCAATATATTTCTTTTGTGTGTGTGGCTATTGTAAATGGGATTGTGCTTTTTATTCGGTACTCTATCTGCTTGTTGCTGATGTATAGACATGCAACTGTCTTTTGCACATTGAATTTGTACCCCAAGACTTTACTGAAGTAGACTATTAGTGCAAGGAGGCTTTTGACAGATTCAAGACATAGGATTTTCAAGATATAGGATAATATCATTCACAAAGAGGAATAGTTCGACTTCCTATTTTCTCATTTGTATACCCCTGATTTTCTTCTCTTGTCTGATTGCTCTGACTGGGACTTCCACTACTATATTGAACAAGAGGAGTGAGAGTGAGCATCTTTATCTAGTTCTTGTTCTTGGGACAATACTTCCAATTTCTGCTCATTGAGCAAAGTGTTGGCTGTCTGTTTATTATAGATGACTTTTACTGTTTTGAGGAATGTTCTTTCTATGCCCAGGTGCTCAGGATTTTTATCAGGAAGGAATGCTGCATTCTGTCAAAATACTTTCTCTGCATCTAATGATACAGTCATGTAGTTATTGATTTTACATCTGTTGATGTGCTAAATTATTTTTTTGGTCTTGCAAATGTTGAACCAGCTCTGCATCACAGAAATAAAGCCCACTTATTCATGTTGGATGATTTCTTGAAATGTGTTGTTGCATGCAATTAGCTAGAATCTTGTTTAGGATTTTTGCATTTGTGTTCATCAAGGAGCTTGGTCTGCAATTCACTTTAATTGGTCTGCAATTCACTTTTCTTATTGGTTCTTTGCCATGTTTGGGTATCAATATGATATTGGCTGCATAAAATGAATTGGGGAGCATTCCTTCTTTCTTGATTGGAAAACTTTCTGTAAGATTGACATCAATTCCTCCTTGCATATCTTGTAGAACTCAACTGGGAGGTCATCAGGACTGGGAATTTTTTTTTTGGTAGACAGGTAAATTTATTTTGACTGAGTCAATTTTCTGAATTGTTATTGCTCTCTTTAGAGTTTCAATTTCTTCTTGTTTCCACCTTGGAAGATCTGTGTTATCAGAAAGTGCTCCATTTTCTTTAAGTTTCTAGTTTATTTGCATACAGGTATGCATAGTAATCTCTGGTAATCTTTTACATTTCTTCTGGGTCAGTTGTGACTTTGCCTTTTGCATTCTTAATTGTGTTTATGTGGGTTTTCTCTTTTTTTAGTCAACCTGGCTAAGATTCCATGGATCTTATTTATCATTTCAAAGAACCAGCTTTTTATCTTTTTAAATTTTTGTCTATGATGATTTTGCCTTCTATGTCCTGTAGTTGCAACTTTATCTTGGTTATCTGGATTCTTTTGTATGTGTGTGTGCAATTCTATAAATTTTCTTCTTAATACTGCTTTCATGATATCCTAGAGATTCTGATAAGATGTTTTGTCTCAGTGGTCTATCTAGAACTGTTAGTGGGGTATTTAAATCTCCATTTATGATTGTGTGAGGGTCAGTGTCCTCTCTTAGTTTACTTAGTAGTTGATTTATAAATCCTGGTCTCCTGTGTTGGGTGCATTTATGTTTAGGATGAATATTTCTTGCTGGTGGATGAGGCTTTTTTCAATATATATTATCTTTCTATGTTCTTTTTAACTTTTGTAGGCTTGAAGGCCACTTTGTTTGTTATTAGAATAGCTATTTCTGCTTTCTGTTGTCCGTTTACCTGAAAGTTCATTTTCCACCATCCACTTTGTGTCTCTGGATGTCCCTTCCTGTGAGATGAGTTTTCTGGAGGCAGCAGATTGCTCGATTGTGCTTTTTTAAATCCAAGTTTCCACTCTATTGTCAGTGATGTTACCCATTAAAAATCGAACTGGATTAAAAAAAATAGAGTGCATATACATGATGGAGCATTCTGCACCCATAAAGATAAACAAAATGAGGTAATTGGAAACAAATCAAAAGGAGGTTGACACCTCATACTTAGTGATCTACCACAGAAACAAAGAACTGAATACTGAGTTTTCACTCATAAGTGGAACCTGAACATTAATCACACTAACACAAGGAAGAAATGCACAGTCACTGGACACTGCCTAGGGAAAAATGAAGTGGGACATGTAGCATCACAAAGGATAGCTGTTCCTAAGCCAGGGGAAGCGAGGGCCAGTTGGAGGTTCAAATTCCGCCTACACAGTATAGTTACTCCTGACTTGTACCCCTCATATCTATAATAAAAATAATAATAATTTGTAAAAAAGTGTTTTTTCTTGTATTTAAAAATAGTATTGTAGGTCTACTTTCTGCAATAACTTTTATATGCTTACCTACTTAAAAAATTATTTTGAGGAGTACAAATTACAGATATTAAATGTCATATATAATATTGAACAAAATTAACGTATTCTTTTATCAAATGAATTGATATTATAGTTTAAATTATCTATGTTTGGAGCCCTAAACATATTTTTAAAAATTGTGGTTATTCTACTTACTATGGAAAGACTGTGAAATTAAGTAAACTCAAAACATTCTGCCCCTACAGACGTGCTGTAATAGAAAATATTTTAACAATCTCTTCAGTATTTTGTTCTGTGACAAAGTAAAACATTATACATTTATATAATGTTTTGCATTGCTGCCCCAAGCAAATCTTTATTATAATGTCTCACATCTGTGAGTTTTGCCAAAATATTTTAATACTTCATTTCAACTTTGTAAATCTGATGACTTTGAAAATGTAACAGAAAAATTTTATCTTATCAATATGAGAGCTTTGAGCACTTCTATTTCACTTACCCTAAAAATAAAGAAGTTCTAATTTTAGTTAATTCTGCTGTTATATACTGTTTAAGAACTAATGTTCAACTTGAATAAGAGAGCCATATTTTAACTTCCAAATACTTGCAAAAATATATTTCATAGATGTCTTCTTTGCTTATGAACAATTGTAATGTTTCATTTGTGTGTATGGTTGTATTTGTTTATGAGATGCAAAATACCTCAAGATAGCTAGGAAGTGTATTAGTATATCTAGATTGAGAAACATTTATAATAATTGAGAACTATTTTCTCCTAGAATTTTAGGTTGAAATAGAAATACAACATGCTTGGCTTGTGCATCTTTATACTAAAATAGAGGGACTGCCAAATGTGTTTATATTAAACTCTGAATGAATAAAATTATCAGTTCTGTGCTATAGGGAGAAGAAACAGAGAAAGAAAAGAAATTAGAAGGTAAAACAGAAAGATCACAAAAGAGAAGAATGAGAACCCACATATATAGGAACATATAATCACCCAATCTTACACATGAAAACAGTAAGTATAAGACAAAATTATGATAAGAATGCTGCTTTAATGGTGCTCACATGTTAAAAATGTTTTCTGTTCTTTTTTTAGAAAATTTGATTCTTCAAATAAAAATACTTGTATCAGGAAAAAAATAAATAAGGCCATTGAGTGGGAAACTGAGCATCGACTTAAACATTTGAGATAAACAGGTAGTAAAATGGAGTCAGATGCTTACTTCAATTATTGGCTCTGTGTTTTTAGAGAAAATAAGGTTAAAGTGACACAATAGTTTTAAACACGAGTCCTGACCATATTCAGGGAATGTATTGATATGTCTCTTTTCCTATCATGCTAAGCAGTTCAGTTATGAAAGAGCGCGGATAAAGATGCAAATAATAGCAACAGACATATTTGAAATCAAAGCTGAATCTTCCCTCTGATAATAAGTAAAGATTCCATTTGATGTAATAAGGTCAGGGGTAACAAAGAGTGTGTTATAACTGGGAAGTTCATGAAAACCATTCTCAGAAGGTAATCAGTTACAAAAAATATGTATAAAGTCCATAGCCTGTGCTTATGATTTCATTTTTATGAGATGTGTCTAGGCAAAACTGTACATTTCTCATTTATAAATTTGTGCCTCCCATGACTGTTTTACATAGATGTCCTTATGAATACATTTTGTTTAATTTATCTTCATAGAAAACAAAAATACTGCATGAAATGGAAAAAGCATCTAGAATGCAATAAATGGAACACATTCCATTATATTTCCATGGGTAGGAGCTGAGGGTGGCTGCAGCCAAACAGGCATTATTGTTTGCCAGGTTGAATTTTGAAATAAATTAATATGAAGAATGGTGAACGTATGTTGGACAATCGAAGAATGAAATGTAGTGAACATATTTCACCTACCTCTCCAATTTTCCTCCTTTTTCATATTGAGCCTAATTTTCCTATTAGTACAAAAAAATTCTGCATAATAGATAATGTTGAGGACATGTCATTCAAATTTCTTGTTCCTTGCTGACATAGCACCCACTTTGGGTCTAACAAATGTCCTCTTGTTGCCTCTGTGGGAAACGGTGAAAGAATGGAGAATGATTATTGTTGTCCCACTGTGGCAATGTCTCCTTAAAGAAAGGTTGGTTTTCTTTGTTAGCTTGACCTGCTCTGTTCAGTGCCTTTTCCTTTTACCCTGTTGAGTTATGACCCACTAAGCTTTGACTTATTTTGTTGGCTTTACTATTCTGATAAAATTTCTAGTTGGTAATATCTAAACATACAAGAAAACTCTCCATGTTCTCTTTTCTATCAGTGCTTCTTGGATTCGTGTATTTCTTAAAAAAACAAATCCATAAATATAATAACTGTCTAGAAAAATAAAGTCATCTATTTCTCTTAACCTGAGCAAAAACAATTCCTTTTATTTTTTCTTTGTGATTTTTTTGCCACATATTTTTACTTTCATGTTTTTCCAATTAAAAGTTTGATTTGCATTTAAATGGATATATTTCTATTCCTCCAGATAGTTTAATTGAATACGTGGTTAAAATAAACTCCGCTAAATTTCAAGTAAGTTTTTCAGAGCTTTTTAAAAATGATTTTTTTTTTTTTTTTTTTTTTAGTTGGAGTCTCACTCTGTTGCCCAGACTGGAGTGCAGTGACCGCTCCCGGCCACCGCAACCTCGACCTGCTGGGCTCCGGCGATCCTTCCGCCTCAGCCTTCCGAGTAGCCAGAATTACAGTTGTGTGCTACCACACCCGGCTAATTTTTTGATTTATTGTAGAGATGAGGTCTCGCTGCCCAGGCGGGTCTCGAACCCGTGGGCTCAGGCAATCCACTCACCTCAGCCTCCCAAAGGCGCAGGATTACAGGCTGAGCCACCGAGCCTGGCTAAAAATGATATTTCTTAAAAATAATTTCAGTATTTTACAAAAATTTGAATTAAATTGCTACATTTGCAAAGGCAGTGTTTAAGCATAAATGGAGATGTATGTGGCAGATTCTTTCAGAACCATCAAGTAGTCATTCCTCTTTTCTTCCTAGTTTTTTCAAAACTCCAATTTTGTTTCAGCAACCTAGTGCCTACTCCAGGCATAGCATCATAATTGAATTCCTTTTTGTCAATCAGTGGTCTAGGGAAGTGTGTGAACACTTCTGGATAACCAGACTTACATAGAATTTTGTATGTATACTTTATTTCAGCACAATATTTTGTTCTCTGACATAAAGAAGCATATGAGGAAAAATAATCTACATCATTGCTGATTTTATCTGTCCTTGGCCATTGTGGAGTAATTCGTAAACTGCTCAGATCTTTTTCAGCAATGCAGCATGTATATAACTTGAGCGTGCTATTAAGTCAGAAAAATCAGGTGGTTGGGTTCACACTGGTTGTAGAACAGTTTAAATGAAATTAAATTTGCCCGGTTACAGATTCCTAAGCAAAATTTCTATGTATGGTTAGGTAGCTCCGCATTGCCAAAACCTAAAAGGCACCATTCTTAATGATGTGTGCATGTGACTACTGTTGATCTGGATGAGAACATGTCCCTGGTATTATGAAAGATAATACAGGTGTTTGTGGCAAATGTATGTGTTGGCACAGATAAGTGAGATGTCAGATGTATTTACTACATATCACTTGTATTGCATAAACCTTGTATTTTCAGCAAAAAAAACACCTGTATGTAAAAAAAAATCTGAAAAATAAAAATGTAGTGGTCTGTTATTTCTCTTGCAATAAACCACTGTAAATTAGAATATACACTAGTAATATTTTAAAATATGAATTGTCTAACACTATCCTCCATGATTAAAGAGGCAATATTAAAATTAAAATAAACTAAAAACAGCAATAAGATACCTCTACTCACCTATTGGAGTAGCCAAAGCCAGAACATTAACGAAACGAAATGGAGATCAGGATATGAAGCAACAAGAATTCATTGCTGCTGGGGATGCAAAATGGTACACCATTTTGGGAGGCAGCTGATTTCTTACACAACTAAACTTACGGTTTTCATGGGATCCAGCAATCATGTTTCCTAGTATTTACTGAAAAAGGTGAAAAACTTATGTTCATGAGTTTCATAAAAAATGTGTATACAGATTCAGATTTATTTATAATTGTCAAAACTTGAATGCATTAAGATGTCCTTAAGTAACTGAGTGAATAAATATATTGTGGTATATGCAGACAATGAAATATGATTAAGTTCTAAGAATAATTTTAAAAGCCTATGTGTAAAAGTCTATATACTGTATTATCCCATGTATAAGGTATTCTGGAAAAGGCGAAACTATGAAGACAGTAAGATCAGTGATTATAGGAGTTAATAGGGAGGGATAAATAAACAGAGCACAGAGAATTCTTAGGGTAATAAACAATTCCGTGTAATACTATGATGAGAGCTACATGTCTTTATACATTTGTCATAATCCATAGAATGTGCAACTCCAAGAATGGACACTAATGTAAACTATGACTCTGGGTGGTCGTGATGTGTCATCATGAGCTTATCAATTGTAGTGAAGGTAGCATTCTGGTGGAGAACGTTGAAAATGAGGGAAGCTATGTGTGTGAGAGCAAGGAATATATGAAAAATCTGTACCTCCCACTCAATTTTATTGTGAACCTAAAACTGCTTTTCTAAGTATTTATTTTATATATATATAATATACATATACTGTATATATATATTTAGTATTATAGTATATATATAAAGTAAACTAACTATAAGATTTAAAAACAATATTACATTTTTATACTTATTTAATCTCCTGATAACATCTAAGTGTATTGCTGCATTGATCAAATTGCTTTATTATTTAAATTGGTACTAAAATATTTGTCATTATTCTGTACAATAGCAAATAAATAATTGGTTTTCTATAGCTAATCCAAATAATGTTGCCGTGTTTCTAAGAATGCTTTTCTGGTGATAATCTTTATACAAAGGATATGAGTTTTATGAGGAAAAAAATGCAGAAAATTAAATGAAAATAAAAATGCGTCCAGAATTTATAAATTAAAACATAAAACATAATAAAAATGAGTTGGACACCTCCCTTCCTGGTTTAATTAAAATCATATCTATATAAATATTTCATACTAGTTTAGGAAGTATATAATTTTTCAATGTTTTAAAATTATATGCCAATGTGTTCCTTAATTTCAAAAAAAATTTCTGTTTGACATTTTGGAGAATTTCTGGAAGTCTTTATGACAATTGATGGTAGACATGGCTTTGTTTTAAACACCAAAAAGATGTTTCATATTAACTAATGTTTTGGACACTAAAACACATGGTTGTTAATTTTAATAACATTCATTTAAAATAAAATGGAGCATAAACATTTTAAAAAATGCTGCTAAAAAAAAAAGTTCTTCTATCTAGTATGCCTGACTTAAACATGAACCAGTTTGCAGGGTCTAATAATCAAGGATTCATTATATGAAAGATATTTTAAAAGATGGGTTATTGTTTTACTTTGGTACTACTTTTTATGACTGAAAGAAATTAAATACTGACATGATTGCCTTCATCAAGGACACTGTCTATTTCTCTCAAAGTGTTTCATCCTCCCTGAATGCTATTATAAATAGGATCAATAGAAGCATAATTAATGCATTGTTATACAAAAGTAAACAAAATGTACTTACTTTGTCTTCTTTTATTGTGAATTAGTTCATGAACAAAGTTATTAGAAACCATAATTAATTTAACATGCTAATCACATAGATTGCACATCTATATAATGTGGTTCTTGGACATGCAGTGTGTATATTAAAATACATATAACACCACAAAGTACTATTGTTGAAGAAACCTTTTAGGTGTGTTTGTTTTGTGACTACATTTGCATTGTGACTCATGACTTTTCACACTGCTCACAGATACTAAGTATTCATGCAATTGGTTATGAAAAATTTATTTAAGCTGAGATTAAAATGATTACTTATGAAAACATTTTAGCAGTGTAACTTCAAAATGTAAAATGAATTGAATAGAACAAATATAAGCAGATGTTCAAGTGTTTTTTGACTTAAAGTATTAGCCTCTCTGAATATATCTCTCATAAGAAATATCATCTTACTAATATTAAAATTTTCTAAACTTCTCCAAATGGCACAAAAATATTACCAATTTTAGTTCTTCAATACATGTGAAAATTTTTAAGGCAAGTTGAACCCATAAAGCTCTAGTGGCCTTTTTTTGATAGAGTAAAAGTATATTTTCATCTCTCAATAACTTGTCAAGTTTATTTGCATGTACTTTTTCTATTGCTTTTGTAGGGAAGAAAATGTGATTGTGTTCTAAATAAAAGTAATTCAGGTGAGCAAAAGTGTGAATACAGAACACTAGAAACACAATATTCTGTGAGAATCAGTGAGATAAGGAGAAACATTAGATGGGATGAGATACGGATTCTATTTGGTTACGTTTGTTTTTTCTGCTTTGAAAATCAGATAAAAGACATCTTGGCAGAGTTTATTAAAATTCCTATGTATTGCTTCTTTCTCTTCTATCATAGGAGGACCCTATGAACCTATAGGTTACACTTTTAAACTTTTTCTCTTCTTACACTTTTATCACCAACTTCTCAGAACTGTTAGGACTACTGAAGACCATGTTCTCATGGCTAATCAATCCTAGAAGAAACAACCAGTGCCTCAGGATATGGAATCATTTCATTTGTAACAAAACATCAACCTCCTTTTTTGAAAGTAGCTTTTGTGATGAGGAAAAAGAAAAGACAAGGGAGGGTTTTGAATAGGTCTTACATCACTTGTCTGACTGTTGGGAAAATAAATAATTGATATTGGGGACAGATATGAAGGTGAGTGCATAGTTAAGGACCTATGGAAATATTACAGGTGCAAAATAATTGAGGTTGGATCTGTTTGAAAATAGTGGACATGGTGAGAAGTGGTTGAATTATTAGCTTTGGAAAGTTGAGCAGGCAGGATTTATTGAAGGACTCAATGTAGAATGTAAGAAAAAGAAAATAATCCAAAGTGTTCTAATATTTTTGACTTCAATAACTAAAGAAAATAAGATTGTTATTTATCAAGCTAGGGAAGAATATGTATGGTTTCTGGAAAAAAATCAGAAATTCAGTTTGAGACATTAATTTTCAAAGACCTAGGAAACATCCAAGTTTCATATATGTCAAATGGGCAGTTGAATGGATGGAACTTTGTTTGGAGTGAGAGTCCAAGACTCAGATGCAAATTTGGGAGTCTTCTGGCTATAGATTATGTTTAAAACTATGAGATTGGATGAGATCACATAGACAATGAGAGACTATGGAGAAGGAGAGACCCAATGACTGAGGGGTCCAGGATAAAATTTATATGTCTAGGAAGTAAGTAGAAATCAGAAGGAGAAGGTAAACCATGGTTTGAACTGCAGCACTATTGGCATTATGGGACATATAATTCTTTGCTGTGGGGGGCTAACCCACATATTGTAGGGTTCTCAACAGCATCACTGGTCTTTATGCACTAGAGGCCAGTAGCACGTCTCCTCCTCAGGGGTTACAATCCAAAAGGTTTCTTCAGATATTGCCAAATGTTCCTGACTGGGATGGCGTGGGAGTTGGGGCAGCAAATGATTTCAAATTGAGGTCCACTGGGCTCGAGTCCTAGTAAGGAAACTGGGGAAGTGTTGTGTTCTAGGAGGCTAAGGCAAAATTTAGAAAGTTTCCACAGAGAAGTGAGCAATCAATTGTGTCAAAACAGGTGAAATAAGAAGAGGAGTCAAAAGGAATTATCAATATGATGCCCACTGATATCACTATATCTTTTTTCTGGATTAATATAATAGACTTAAAACTGGTTGGTCTGCTTCCTCTGCCATTTTTCGATAGTCTATTTTCAACACAACAACTTCAGCAGTGATCCTATTAATATATGTTTGATCATATTGAAACTCTCCATTGTCATCCTATCTCATGCAATACTAAAAAAAAAGTGGTTATAAGGTTGGCAGTATCCTGTACTATTTGGAAAGAAGCTCTTCCTGCAAGATCTCACCTCAGGCATTTGGCACTGTTTTTTTTTGGGAGGGGGGAGGGGCAGGGATTTTCTTTCTCTAGATGATTATGTGGCTCACTTTTTTCCCTTCCAGTCTTTGATAAAATGTCAGCTTCTCAGAAAGATTATATTATTATCATTATTATTTAAAAGCAATAATACTCTTTCACCTGGTTTCTTGACTTGTATAACCTGTTTTATTTATTGTTATAGAATTCTAGTGTATTATTCATGTTTTAAATATCTGTATCCAATAAAAATTAGCTTCATATCAGCAATACGTTTTTTCTCCTTGCTATGTTTCCATACTCCCACACTTAGAACATGCTGAGTAATATCAAGTACTCAATAAATATCTGCCAAGTAAGTTAATAACCAAACAAGTTAAACAATATTTTATTCTCCACTGTAAATGTGAACAATAAACTATTAAGATGTATACTTTTTTTTTTTTTTTAGGATATATAATTTAAAAGAAACAATAGTAAAGCTTAAAAATAAGGAAAACATTAAGTTTCAGTAGGGACATTGTATTCATTTAATTGAATTGAAACTTTATTTAATAATACATATTTACATCAAGGTTTTGGGGAGTTTTATTTAGGAAATCTTAAGAAAGTGACTCACTTAACTCAAAAGTTAGCTCTGATGACCATCTACTGGTCATGGGATGACCACATTAAACATGATTTCTGAATGTCTGCGTGAGGGTGTTTCCACAAGGTTAGCATTTGAATTCATGAACAAAAGAAAAGTAGGCTGTCTTCTCCAATTGGACATCATCCAATCTGTTGAAGTCATGAATAGAATAAAAACTGAAGAAAGGACAATTTTCCCCTTGCCTTAATGGTTGAATTGGGAAATGTAATTTCATCTTCTCTGTCCATCAAATTGAGGATTACATCATTAACTTTTGACTCCCTAGTTCTCAGGCCTTTTTACTTGGACTGAATTATATCCTGGCTTTCCTGGGTCTCCAACTTGCAGAAAAAAGGTTGTAGGACTTCTCAGCCTCCACAATTGAAAAAGTCAATTATTCATAATCTCTTTCCCTCATTCATATTCTCTCTCTCTCTGTCTCTTTCTGTCTTTTTCTCTCTCTCTTATCTCTCTCTCTTTCTCTCTCTCATCTCCCTCTCTCTCATCTCTATCTCTATCTATCTCCACTTCTAACTCTATCATCTCTATCTCGACCTCACTTACCCTCTTTGTCCCAGAAATAAACGGGTTTGTTTCTCTCAAGAACCCTGAGTGAAATAGAGAAATTTTCATTTGACAAAAATTGATCTCATAGTTATATGAGTAGTCACATATAAAAGATAAAATATATACCATTTAACAGATATGTTTTATTATTTTTTATAATTTTATTTAAATTTTGTATTTGATTTTTTTAAATTATAAAATTAACAAATTCTATCAGTCCATTCTGTACTGCTATAAAAATACTTTATGCTTGGTAATTTATAAAGAGTAGAAATTTGTTGTTCATAGTCATGGAGTCTGGAAATTCTAAGACTTTGGCAACTGGTGAGGGCCTGTTTGCTGTGTCTTCTCATGTCTAGAGATGGAAGAAAAAAAGGGAAATACTCACTCTGTCTTCACATGGCAGAAAAGAGAAGGAATCCATTCCCACCAGCCCTTTTTAACACAACATTAATCCAGTCGTAAGGATGAAGCCCTCATCACCTAAACACCCTCCCCCCCAAAGTCTCTACTTCCCAACACTCTTGCATTGAGGATTCAGTTTTCAACACATGAATTGGGGACATACTTAGACCATAGCATTTACTCATAGTAATATGTGACTATATACACACCTCCATAACTTTTTAAAGCAGCATTTATTAAGCTACATGTCAAATAATGTGTTAAGTATATTCTTGAACTGATATATTTTAATTCTTCAAAAAACCTTATGAAATAGGATAGTTGATTTTCTTAAGTTCGCAAAGCTATTAAATGCCATTGACACATTCAAACCTATCACTACCCAAAGTCTATGACTTACACACCATACTGTCCCTTGTAAAATTTCTTGAAAAAACTGCTCCTTTTTAAAATAACTCTTAATGTTACTATTAATATTACTCCATTTTATCATTTCTTTTTTCTGTGTAAACATCTGTTTTTAATTCTCTTAAATATATACCCACGATTGTAACTGCTAGGTTATATGTTAACTTATGGTTAACCATTTGCAGAACTGCTGGACTATTTTTCAAAGCAGACGCATCATTTACATTCCCACCAGCAGTGTGAATGTTCCGACTTCTCCACATCCTCTTCAGTAATTTACTTTTGTCTTTTTTAATTACAGTTGTTCTAGTGGGTAGGAAGCAGAATATCGTGATTTTGATTTGCATTTCTCTAATGACTAATGATGTCGAACATCTTTTCATGAGATTATAGGCCATTTGCATATTTTATTTGAAGACATGAATATCCAGATCCTTTTCCCATTATTAAATTGGGTTATTTTCCTGTTATTATTGAGTTAAAATAGTTCTTTATATAATCTAGATACAAGTCACTTATCAGACTTGTGATTTACAAAAGTTTTCTGCCATTTTGTGGATTTTTTTACTTTCTTAGAGAATTTCTTTTAAAGCACAAAAGTTTTAAATTTTTGATGTATGTTTAACTATTTTTCTCTTGTTTATGCTTTTGGTGTTGTATTTAAGAACTCATTATCTACTGATGAAGATTTACTCCTGTGTGTCTCCTAAGAGTTTTACATTTAATTTAACTTTTATTGTTTTTTTTATTTTCTTTTAAAATTGTAGGGTACAATTCAGGGTTAGGTATGCAAATATTCATTGTGCAGGTACCTCTGTTGATGAGGTGTGCCCCCCCTTCCCCAGGCAGATTTCTACTACTGTCAATTCCACCTCCCCACCCACCCACCTCCCCACAGTTTCCTGCTACTGTCAATCTTTTTCTTATAGTATTACAGTAATTGTTCAAGGTCCACTTATGAGTGAGAATATGTGATACTCAGTTATTTGTTTCTGTGAAAGATCACTCAGTATTATAGACTCTAAGTCCATCCAGGTTATTGTGAATTTCATGATTTTGTTCTTTATGGTTGCAAAATATTCCATTGTGTATGTACCAGATTTTTAAAATCCAGTTCTCTTTTGATGGGCAGCATGGTTGGTTCCATGTTCATGCTGCTGTGAACAATGGCGCAATACACAAATGTGTGCAGGCATATTTTTTGTAGAGTGATTTGAGTTCTTCAGGGTATATTCCCAGTAGGGGGATTACGGGGCCATGTGGAAGGTCAATTTTTAGAACTTTTAGGAATTGCCACACTGTTTTCCACAGAGGTTGTACTAGTTTACACTCCCACCAACAGTGTATAAGTGTTCCCTTTTTGCCAGATCCTCTCCAGCATCTGTTATTTTTGAGTTATTGATGATGGCCTTTCTGACTGGAGTTAGGTGGTATCTCAGTGTAGTTTTATTTGCATTTCCTTGATGAAATTTGCCCAGCACCATGTAATGAATAGATACTTGTTTCCCCAGTGGTTGGTGGTGGAGACTGTCCAAGATGAGTTGGTTGAGAAATTGGCGTTTTGCTTCTGGAATCTAAATTCCATTCCATTGGTCTTATGCTTGTTCTTTTACCAATACCAGGCTGTTTTGATTATCATAGCTTTATAGTAAAGTTTAGTCTGGTAGTGTGATACCTCCTGCTTTGTTTGTTTGTTTGTTTGTTTGTTTGTTTTTGCTGAGGATTGTTCTGGCTATTCTTGGTCCTTTATCTTTCCATATGAATTCCTGTATTTTTTTCTAGATCTGAGAAGAATGTTGCTGGTAATTGGATGGGTATTGCGTTAAATCTGTAGATTGCCTTAGGTAGAATGAACATTTTAACAATGTTGATCCTTCCAATCCATGATCGTGGAATGTTTTTCCACTTGTTTGTGTTATATTTGATTTCTTTAAGTAGTGTTTTGTAGTTTTCATTGTAAAGGTCTTTCATGTATCTGGTTAGGAAGATGCTAAGGTATTTAATTTTGTGTGTGTGTGGCTATTGTGAATGGAATTGTGCTATTTATTAGGGTTTCTGTTTGTTTTTTTATTGGTGTATAGCAATGCAATTGTCTTTTGCACATTTGTTTTATACCCTGAGACTTTGCCAAAGTCTCCAAGGAGATTTTTGGTAGATTCTCTTGAATTTTCAAGGTATAGAATCATGTCGCCTGCAAAAAGAGATAACTTGACTTCCTATTTTCCTATTTGGATAACCCTGATCACCTTCTCTTCTCTGATTGCTCTAGCTAGGACTTCCAAAACTATGTTGAACCGGAAGGGTAAGAGTGGGCATCTTTGTCGTGTTCCAGTTTTCAGAGAAAATGGTTCCAATTTCTGTCTGTTTAGCAGTATGCTGGCTATGGGTTTCTCGTGTATGGCTCTTACTATTTTGAGATATGTTCCATCTGTTTAGCATCATGCTGTTTGGTGTCCATGTCTTTGTGGGTCTTGGGGGAACTTTGTTGGTGCTGATATTTATTTTTATTCCACTGTAGTCTGAGATGGTACATGGCAAAATTTCAATCTTATGAAATTTGATTATGCTTGATTTATGGCCAAAGGTGTGATTGATCTTAGAGTATGTTCCATGAGGTGATGAGTAGAATTTATATTTTATGGTCGTTGGGTGGAGTGTTCTGTGGGTATCAATTAGATCCATTTGGTCAAGAGTCACATTGAAGTTCCAGATCTCCTTGCCTATTTTTTGTCCTGATGATCTGTCTAGGGTTGTGAATGTGGTATTAAAGTCTTCAGCTATGATAGTGTTAGAGTCAATATCTTTTTAAAATTTGCCTAGAAGCTGTTTTATGAAAGTTGGTGCTCCTATGTTGGGTGCAAATATATTTAGGATGGATATTTCTTATTGATATAGTGAACCTTTTATCATTATATAGTGACCTTCTGTATCTTTTTAAATATTTGATAGCTTAAAAGGTATTTTTTTCTGATAATAAGATCACAACTTCTGCTTTCTTTTGTGTTCCTGTCACCTGAAATTTTGCTTTCCATCCACTTACTTTGAATCTGTGAGTGTCCTTTCTGGTGAGTTGAGTCTCTTTGAGACAGTATATTGTTACCTGATGATATTTTGTGTAGATTTTCCTCCCCACTTTTTTTCCTCCCCCTTTTTAAATTCTGTTGTTCAGAGCTGGTGGTATTGGTTTTACTTCTGTTTGCTCAATCTCCTATTCTTTCTTATGTGAATCCTCCATTTTGCCATTTTATGTCTTTTCAGTGCTGCATTTAGTCCATTCACATTCAGGCTAATTATTGAAATGTGAGAGTTTATCCCTATCATGAGATTCTTATAGTTGTTGTTGCTCCTGTTTGTTTATTGTCTTTCTTTTGATTTTGGTGTTAATTCATGTGTGTTTTCAGTTTTTTTCCACCACTCTTGTGAATAAGGTTGTCATTCTTTTTTCCCTTTCTTCTGTGTTTAACACTTCCCTAAGTGTTTCTTGAAGAGGTGGTCTAGAGGCAGCATAAGTTCTTAGGGATTGAATGTCTGGTAAGATTTTAATTCTCCCTCACTGATGAAGCTTAGCTTAGCAGGATAGGTTATTCTTGATTGAAGTTGTTTATCTTTGAGAGCTTTGAAGATTGAGCTCCAAGTTCTCCTAGCCTGAAGTGTTTCTGTAGATAAATCTGCTTCTGTTCTAATTGATCTTCCCCAGTAAGTAGTCTTACTTTTTTCTCCTGCTGCCTTTAGGATTTATTCTTTTGCATCTACTTTGTTTAGGCGAATTACTATGTGTCTAGGAGTTGGTCTTCTCATTTGTTTTCTTGCAGGGGTTCTCTGATACTCTTGTGCTTGAGTTTTCACGTCACTGATGAGATGAGGGAAGTTTAATTTCATGGACTGTTTGTTCCAGGGTGGTCTCTTGTCTCTTTCTGCCTCAGGAAATTCAATTACTCTTAGGTTCAGCGTCTTGAAATAATCGCTCATCTCTTGAAGGTTTTGTTCTGTCTTTTTAAGCTTCTTTTCTGTGTTTTTTACAGTTTGAATTAGTTCTATATTTTGGTTCTCAAGCTCTGAGATTCTTTCTTCTGCTTGGCTAACTCTGATTTCCGTGCTTATCAGTTTGTTATTTATTTCAGACACAGTATTCTTTACTGCTGTTATCTCAGTTATTAACTCCTTCCTATTTTCCTCTTCTCTCTCCTCAATTCTTTTTATTCCCTCTATTAATGTCTTGATGTCTGGGTTTGTAACATGTGACCAGTCATTCTGGAGGCTCTTCATTGTTTGCTTTCTGAAGTCTGTTTTTTCAGTGTCTGGCCTCCAGGGATTTGTGTGAGACCCATATTCTTCTTTGGTCTTTCTTCATTTGTGTAGATTTTCTTCCCCACTTTTTTCTCCTCCTTTTTAAATTCTGTTGTTCAGAGCTGGTAGGGTTGCTTTTACTTCTGTTTGCACAATCTCCTATTCTTTCTTATGTGTATCCTCTAGCTTTGTTCAATTATGAAGCTGGAATGTGTGTTGTGGGTTGTAATTTTTTGCAATTTCAGATTTAATTGAGATGTGAGCTGTGATTCAAATCATTCTGCAGATTCCAGTATCCACCAACAGGTGTATGGGTACCCTGGAACCCATTTTCCACTGCTTTGCAATCTGTCCATACAGTGGGTGTAAAGGTTTGCTCCCTGAAAGCAAAATGAGGTAAGAAAAATGAAAAGAATGGAACAGGGAAGGATGGGTGGGGGGGAGAGGAAGGTGGAGAGAGAGAAGAGTAAGAGGGAAAACAGACAAATGTATTGACTAACAAATGAAAAGTGACAAAGGCAGTAAAGAGTAAAAAAAAAAAAAAAACTAAAACTAAAATCCAAACAAAAATGAGCAAATCAAACAGACAAAGAATAATAAGTAAAATAAAATAAAAACAAGGAACTAAGCTTGCTCTGAGATTGTTCCTGTAAGTTCAAAGTTCTTTCATCTCTGATCTCTAGCTCTCATCACAGGCTGATAGGGTTGCTCACAGTTAGGGTCAGATGCCCCAGGTCTGCTGTGAAAGAAGGGTGGATCAGATCTGAACTCAGCCAGCTTAATGCCTGTCATGTCTGCCACTCAGATCTGACCTGTCTGTGTCTGATCTAGCATGGCTTGATCTCTCCCAGTTTGATGCAATTACCTTAGGTCCCAAGTTGGATCCTGGACGAAGCTGGGCAGCAATGGGCTGGGCAATGCAGGTCTCTGCTTGGTCTTGGGACAGGAAAAATGTCTGTGGTTGGTGTTTCCCCACTGGGAACGGGCCTCTTCCATGTGAGACACCTGGGCACTGCAAGTGTGGGGTGGGGCAGCTGGTGAGGTAGCCTGGAACCTGCAGGGCCAGGAACTGAGGGCTAGCCCAAGTGGCAGCAGCAGTAGCAGTGGCTGGAGCTAGGGGCTTCCAGACCACAGATTGGTGCAGCTAGCTGAGCAGGCCGGCAGCAGCAGCAGTCACCCGGGGGAAAGCAAGAATCTTTATGGACATTCGCCTTTGTGGAGACTCTCATAGTCTGACCTATCCTGCCACCATCTTGCCAGAAATCTCATTTTATCATTTATAAAACATGTTTTTCTGCACATTAAAATTGATAAAATATAGATAAATGTTTTACAATTGATAGTGCTTATAGTTGGTATTAGTCAAAGGTCAATCCTGACTAAATCTCATCAAATTCTTTCCTCCAAACCTTTATGTAAGAAAGAAATCATTAACATCAAAATGTTAGAATAGATTAAATGGAAAGAAGCAGTGTTCTTGTTACAACATTGCCATTATTTATTTATTGTGTACTTATTTTTCTGCCAACATTTTTTTCTAATCTATGTACATACTTTAATACTAGAAACTTTCAGGGCAAGAATTTCTATCCATGTTTTGTTGATGTGAATACTTAGTATCAAGTTCTCACTGCTTCTCAGGGATGGAATCTGTATTGGAATGCTGGCATTCAGAGATCTCAGAGCTATCAGGTGAAAGAACTACAATTTTAACTAAGTTGTGCTTCCAATGTATTAAAATATTTTACCCTTAATCTTGTTTTATTATTTCATTTTTGTTTACCAAGCATAGCACTTGCATATACTAGGCATTTAATTATTTTTAATGATCAGTTATAAATACTTTACTCAAAGCATAGGTCAGGTCCCAAATTTTTCTAAAATTATGTTTACATTTTTTCCATTTTTTCCCTTGGAAAACTTTCTATGAAGATTTAAAATTTCCCTAACTCTTCTCAGCCTTCTTGGTTTTAAGAGATAGGTTTACAAAAACAAAAAACAAATCATCTTTGTATTCCCAAATAATTTGTAGAGCACTTCAAATAACTAAAATTTCATTGAACTCAGTATTTAAAGTGAATACGTTTATTTTAAAATAAAACCTTATGGCAGCTGAATACATATCAACTCTGAGTAAAGTGAGGAAAATGATTATAATCCTTGGGCTACTTTTTTAAACCTCATAAAACTGCAACCCCATTATAATGTTTGCATCTTCAAGATAAGCTTCAGTCCCAGAAATCCTGATTCAATACAATTTGTATCTATACTTGAATATGAGTCACAAGAGATTCTAATATTGTTATACACAAAATTGAGTTCTAGAACTTTCTTCATATTGAAATCTATAATTCTCAAGATTGTTCTGTGTTCTATTTTTTTTGTTGTTTATACTTACTAACGTGTTGTCTCTCTCTCATGGATGTGCTTGTGCATGAATATTTTATGCCACATATATACATACACAAATAAGTAAATATAAATCATGCTTATATTCCAATAAATAAGAATTCATTCCCAAAATTTGAAAAAAATGAAAAAAGTTGAAAGTAACAGATTTAACTATTTTTGTAAATTGAATTACTCTGTATTGTTTTACAAAAGAAACAACACAGAACTTGGTGGCTCAGCTAGTTGGATTATATGAGTCTCTGTGTAATAGAATGATTGCATGGAAAATTTTGTGTATGTGTCTCTGAGTAAGATGGTGTGTGAGTGACTGACTGAGTGGGACCTTGGAAGATAATGACCAGGGTTCTCCTGCTGAAGCAGCTGATGCCACAGCTGTTCTACTTAGATGCTAGTGCTTCCTGGAGCACAGAGTCAAGCACCATTTTTTAAACTCAGCAAAGGCCCTTCCAGGAAGAAGCTTCTTGGAGTGACTGCTGGATCCAGGCTCTGCCTCACCACCACAGGGACTGGCAGGACACTGGTAACAAAGGCTGCAGAAGGAGCACAGCAAAAGAGCCAGAGACAGAGCCCCACTGGAAAAGACAAAACAGGCACCCTGCCACCATCTTAAAAACTGGGCAGGAAACTGCTCTGGCTTGTTCTCCACAGAGGAACAGACCCAATCTCTGTTACTGGTGGGTTAACTCCTCTGGGGCCAACTTTGAACCAGAGGGAACATTCTGAAAACATGATTTAGCCATGGGACAAAGGGTGTGACCAGAAAAGGATGAAGAAAACCCCTAAGAGATCAGCAGTAAGTCTTGGACTGATCCAATCCCCTCCTCCCAAACAGTCCTGTGAATGTCAGACCCACATGACTGGGTCATTACCGAGAGGGACAAACTCAGGAGAAGACTGGAAGTCAGTCATGATAGGAGGACTCTACTCTAGGATAAGCCTAGCTAAGGTGCCAGTACCTGGGGAGAAAATAATCCCACACCTCCCCACTGGAGGTGATCCCTTTCATATGAGAGTGAGGGGGTGGTCTGAAGACCCACACACTCCCACCACCCCTTCCTCCTTCCCTGTACTACATGTTGGGGAGATTGTGAATGAGTCTGCAGCTCCATAGGTGAGAGCATAGGGGCTTTCCTGTGGGCAGCTGAGAGGAATAATTACAGAACCTGACACAAGAAGGTGGACATCTTTTTTTTTTTCTTTTTTCTTTGTGTATGAATGTGTATGGGAATATGTCATTTGCATTCCCCCTCTTTTTTTCTTTCTTTCTTTTTTTAATCTATCTTCTTTTTTCTTCCTTCTCTCTTCTTTCTTTTTTGGTTTCTGTTTATGTGTGAATGTGAATGTGTTCATCTTTCAATTTTTTTCTATTCTTCTCTTTTTAAGTTTAATGTGTTTGTGTGAATGTATGTGTGAAGGTTTGATTTGTATTCCCTCACCTTTTTTCCCCTTTTATTTTTTCTCTTATTTCATTTGTGTTGAGAGAGAGAGAGAGGGAGGGAGGGAGGGAGGGAAGGAGGGAGTTCAGTTTTCCTGTTTTTTATTTTCCTTGCGTTTTTTGTTTTCTTTGGGTTTTTTGTTTTGTTTATTTTTCTGTTTGTTTTGGGTTTGTTTGTATGTGTGTTTGTTTTATTGTTTTTTGCCTTGGTGTTTCCACTTTTGTTTTTCTGTGTTTATGAGTTTATCTGTATATATGAGTTTATCTTATTTCATTCTACTTTTCTCTATTCTTCTCACTGCTGTTACTTTATCTTGGACTCAGGGAGTGCATACATGTACTCATTGCCTTGGGGTTATGGAGTGGGTCTCAGGGAACTCATACCCCAGTCAGTGAACATTGTGATTTGCAAGTAGTTTCTGAATTCTAGCTCCCCATCCTCCACCTTATTTAACTCTTACAACTATAAGAAACAGTAAAGTTTCCCACTCCCAGTCCTGTTTCAAAATAGAAAAATTCATAGCCCTGATCACAGACAAGTAGAGGGCTGAGCAAACATCAAAACTGAAAACCCCTCCCACTGTCAATGGATAATGGAATTAAAGAAAAAAAGAATGAGATTTGCCACAAATGAGGAAAAATCAATGGAAGAACAGAGGCAATTTTTAGTGTGCCAAAGAGACAATGCCTGAAATTTAGACATCAGAGCACAAACAATGGAAATCACCAATGACTGGCCCTAGAATACAACAGGAATTAGGGAATGGATGGAAAGAGTGAATAAGACTCAAGAAAAGCAAAATTCAACACTGAAATAACTTGTAACAGAGATTTTGGGCATAAAAACTTCATCCAGGAAATAAATAACAAAATGACAATCATGGAAAGCAGAATTAATCAAGTAGAAGAAATAATCTCAGAACTTGAATATCAAAGCATCCAATAAATCCAGTCTGTAAAAACAGGAAAGAAACCTCAGAAAGAAAGAACAAAGTCTCCAAGAGATATGTGATTATATCAAGCGGCTGAATCTATGCCTGATTGGTATCCTGGAAAAAAAAAAGGGAAACACAGAACACCTTGGAGCAAGTATTCCAGGAAGATATTCAAGAATACTTTCCCCTTCTTGCCAAAGATGTGACATCCAAACACAAGATATACAGAGAATACTTGCAATACATCAAAAGAGAAGATGAATCCCTAGACACATAGTAATTTGCCTACAAAGTATGTACAAAAGGAAAAATTCTAAGGACACAGAGAAAGATCAGACTTCCTACCAGGGAAGACCAATCAGAGCAACAACAGTCCTATAGGCAGAAATTCTACAAGTTGGAAGGCACTGGAGTCCAATTTTCAAATTCTCAAAGATAAACAATTTTAACTGGAATTTCTTACTCAGCCAAGCTCAGGTGCATCAGTGATGGGAAATTAAAATCCCTTCTAAGCATCCAATCACTAAGAAATTATGCAACTTCCAGACCAGCTCTATAGGAGATGCTAATAAAGGTATTAAGCACAAAAGAAAGAAAAAAAAAATGACCATGCACTTCTCAAGAGAACAGGAGAAAATAGAATCAACAGAGAATACATCATGACTGCAAACTTGAAAATACATACAAACATCAACCCCAAAATTAAAATAAAACAAATAAAACAAAAAGAAAAAAAGACTTTATAAAAATCGCATGACAGGGATAAACATTCACATTTCAATAATCAGCCTGAATGTGAATGGGCTAAAGACACCACTGAAAAGACATAGATTGGCAAACTGGATTTTAAAAACATGACCCAATAACTTGTTGGATCCAGGAAACACAACTCACCACAAAGGATGATCACAGACTCAAAATTAGAGACTAGAAAACACATTTCCAGGTGAAGAGATCAGAGAAAAAGGCAGGGGTCATGATCTTAATATCAGACAAAAGAACCTTTAAGCTATCAAAAATTTTAAAAATATGGAAAGACACTACATAATGACAAGATGTTCACTCAATCAACAAGAAATGGCCATCCTATATGCATCCAATAAAGGAGTCTCAGCATTTATAAAGCAACTACTAAGTAAACTAAAAAAAAGATATTGACTCTAACACTAGGGCAGCTGGGGACCTAAATAACCCCACTAACAACCTTAGATAGATTATCAAGGCAAAATCAACAAAGTGATCCAGAACCTTAAATTGATATTTGGTCAAATGGACTTAATAGATATCTACAGAACACTCCACCCAACAACCACAGGTTATACATACTGCTCATCACCACATAGAATGTACTCCCATATTGGTCACATCCATGGCCATAAATCATGCATAAACAAATTTCATAAGATCAAAATACTGCCATGAAACCTCACAGACCACAAATGAATAAAAATGAGCATCAGCACCAACAAAATTAACCCCAAACTCACAAAAACATGCACACTAAGCAGCATGGTGCTGAATGACACCTGGGTCAATATAGGAATTAAAAGATTCCTGGAAACAAGTAAAAATGAAGAAAAATCTTGCCAAAACCTCTGGGATGCCATGAAAACAGTTCTAAGTGAAGAATTTATATATCTACAAACACACATAAAGAAAAATAGAAAAATTGCAAGTTAATAGCCTAACAAATCACCTAAGAGAGCTGGAAAGACACAGTCACCAATGCAGTAACTTCAACACAACAATCCAGATCACCAAAGTACAAGCCCAAATAAGGGACACAGAAGACAAAAATAACATGGAAAAAAAATCAATGAAACAAAATGCTGGTTCTATGAAAAGATAAACAAAATTGATTGACCCCATAGCCAGACCAAGAAAAAGGGAGGAAAAGCCCAAAAGACTAAGTCACAACAGACCGCAAAGTAATACAAAAGATTACCAGAGATTACTATGCATACCTGTATGAAAACAAACTTGAAAACTTAAATGAAATGGAAGACATTCTGACATCACAAAATTTCCCAAGGTTGAAACAAGAAGACATTGAGACACTAAGTAAACAAATAACAACCCAGGAAATGAACTCTGTCATGAAAAACAAACAAACAAAAAAACTATCGACAAAAAGAAGCTCTGAACTAGATGACTTCCCAATGTGTTTCTAAAAAAAAAAAAATACAAGGAGGAGCTGACACCAATCATATCGAGGTATTCCAGGCAATTGAGAAAGATGAAATTCTTCCCAAATCATTTAATGATGCTAACATCACACTAATACCCAAACCAGGTAAAGATACAACAAAAGAAAAAGAAAACTATAGAGCAATATCCCTGATGAAAATAGTTGCAAGAATTTCAACAAGGTTCTAACAAATCAGATTCAACAACACATCTCAAAAAACATCCACCATGACCAAGTAGGCTCAGTTGCAGGTCTGGTCCAACATGCACAAAATCATATATGTAACTAAATATACATCAAAAGATATATAAACAAGAAACACATGATTATATCCTTAGATGCAGAAAGGGCTTTTGATAAAATCCAGCATCCTTCTTAATAAAAACCCTTGAACACCTAAACATAGAAGGAACATACATCAAAATAGTAAGCACATTTATGATAAACCCACAGCCAACTTATTGCTAAATGAACAGAAACTGGAAGTATTTCCTCTGAAAAACAAAACAAGACTGCCCATTCTCTCCCCTCCTGTTCAACATTGTTTTTGAAAGTCCTTGCAAGAGCAATTAGATAAGAGAAGGAAATCAGGTGTATCCAAATAAGAAAAGAAGAAGTTAAGTTATCCCTCTTTGCTGATGATATGATCCTACACCTCAAAAATCAAAGAGAATCTGGCACAACCTCCTTTCACTGATAAAGGACTTTGGCAAAATCTCAGGGTATAAAATAAATGTTCAATAGACAGTCACATTCTTATATACCACCACCAACAGGCAGAGAAACAAATAAAAAGCACAATCCCATTTTCAATAATCACACAAAAAAAGAAAGAAAATACCTCAGCATCTTCCTAGCGAGAAGTGAAAGAAATTTACAAAGAAAACTACAAAACACTGTTAAACGAAAGCCAAGAAGACACAAATAAATGAAAAATATCCAACATTCATGGATTGGAAGAATCAACATTGTTAAGATGCCCATTCTACCAAAAGCAATCTACAGATTCAATGCAATACCCATTAAATTACCAACATCATTCTTCTAGGACCTGGAAACAGTAATATAGAAATTCATGCGGAAATATATATGACCCTCAATAGTCAAAAAAATCCTCAGCAAAAGAAACAAAGCAGTAGATATCACACTTCCAGAGTTTAAACTTTACTATAAGGCTACAATAATCAAAACAGTCTGGCATTGGTACAAGAAAAGGCATATAGACCAACAAAACAAGATACAGATTCCAGAAGCAAAACCTATACCTGTCAACTAACTCATCTTTGACAAAGACTCCACTAACAACCACTAATGAGAGGAGAATCTATTCAATAAATGGTGCTGGAAAAACTGGCTGGTCATATGCAAAACATTGAAACAGGAGCCCTACTTATCACCATACATTAATCAACTCTAAATGACCAAAGACCTAAACATAAAACCTCAAACTATAAGAACCTTAGAAAACATAGGAGACACTCTTATGGGAATCAGAACAGCCAGACAATTCCTGATCAAAACCCCAGATTTACATGCAAAAAGAGATTGGATAGATAAGTGGGACCTCATTAAACTGAAAAGCTTCTTCAAATCAAAAGAAACCATCAAGGGAGCAATGAGACAGCCCACAGAATGGAAAAAACTATTTGACAGCTGTGTATTTGACAAAGGCCTAACATTCAGGATGTTAGGAACTCACACATACTGAAAGAAATAAAATCAAACAGTCCCATTAAAAAGTGGACAAAAGACATGAATAAACACTTCTCAAAAGAAAATATATGGACATCCAACAGACACATGAAAAGGTGCTCAGCCTCACTAATCACTACCAAAGTGCAAATCAAAACCACACTGAGACACCACCTAACACCAGTAAGAATGGCAATCATTAATAAAACAACAATAGATGTTGATCAGGATGTGGAGAAAAGGTGCTTCTACAGCTGTTGGGAATGCAAACTACTTCAACCTCTATGGAAAACAGTGTGGCAATTTCTAAAGGAACTAGAAATTAACTTTCCATATAACCCAGTAATTTCCATACTGGGAATATACTCAGAGAAACTCAAATCATTCTACAAAAACGATACCTGAACATGCATTTTTTTTTTTTTTTTAAGGAAAGAAGGATATATTTAAAAAGCACAAAACTTGTATGGAAACAGATTGTTGTAGGCTGAGTTACATTCCCCCAAAATCCTATATGAAATTGCTAACCAGCAGCACCACAGAATATGACCTTACTTGGAAACAAGGTCATAGCAAAAGTAATTAGTTAAGATGAGGTTGTACTGAAATTGAGTGTGGTCCTAATCCAACATGACTGGTTGAACATGCATTTTTATTGCAAAAACTTGGAACCAACCATGCTGCCCATCTAAACTGGACTGGATTTTAAAAATGTGGTATATATACACGATGGAATAGTATACAGCCATAAAGAAAAACACAATTATGGACTTCACAGCAACTTAGATGGATTTAGAGTCTATAATACTTAGTGATTTATTTCAGAAACAAAGAACTGAGTGCCACATGTTCTCTTGTGCATGTTCTCAGTCATAAGTGGACACTGAACATTTACCATAATGCTATAAGGAAGGGGTTGGCAGTAGCCAGGGAGAGGCAGAGGGGGGGACACAACCTGATCTCAACCCAGGCAAAG
The DNA here is from genome assembly GCF_000164805.1 of Carlito syrichta. Taxonomy (NCBI): domain Eukaryota; kingdom Metazoa; phylum Chordata; class Mammalia; order Primates; family Tarsiidae; genus Carlito; species Carlito syrichta. The sequence continues at coordinate 159,359 of NW_007255873.1, read as the reverse complement.
TGCAGACCAAAGGGAGGCCCAAACTTTACCTGTACAGTGACCACTTGTATACCTAATCCTGATTTATACCTCACATCTTTAAAATAAAAGTCTTACAAAGCATCCACAAAGAGGAATAGAAAATTAGAAAACAATATGGTTAAAACGAATAGTTTCAGTTAGTATTTATTCTATGTTTTAGATTTTAAAATGTTAGCTTGAATTATATATATTGTCAAAACTCTACTTTGCATGGTCATGGCTTTGAAAAAATGAACTAGATATTCTTTGGAAATTACTTAATAAAATTAGTATGCAAGCACTTAGACTACATCTTACTTTTATTGGCTTGTAATCTGAAATGTAATAATGTAGGCTAAATGTGTGTTAAGGCAAATTTAAGCATGTCTAAATTTATAAGCATGATGTATTCTTAAAATTTCAAAGAGCTGACAGACTGCTCTTTGAACACCTCTTTAATGTAGGATCCGAACTGGCATTTTCTACTGAACTGTTTTTGTTTCAGCTGATAGTATATGCTATAAGACAGGACTAAATAATATATTTGCATAAAATTGTATGTATTTTCTCTTAGCGTAATCTTTCAAATTTTTCACCATCCAAAAGAATTATGAATCAATGGAAATCTGTGATTTTGCTCTATTATTGAAACATAATGGAAGCATTGGAATATGCGAAATGCGTTTAGATGAAGCATGATTTATAGTCTTGGGATAAAAATCTACTGATAATACCCCTCACGTTATACTCCTTCATCTGTTTTATTTATTTTCAAATATATGCCATATTTTGAAGAGTAGTATATTTGTATTTCAGTAATAAAACATTAATTGACCATTCTTGCATTAAAAAAATGGTTCCACCAAATATCACCTGCAGAATTTTACATGTAAAATTTTGTTTCCTCTATACAAAATGATCCTCTAAATGATAGTGTACAATCTTATGGCTGATATGGTTAAAACATATTAAATAAAGTCCAGTACACCACTGGACTTTTTAATGTGCTAGAGGCAGACATACACTTTAGAAAATGGCAAGCTTAGAAAAAGTATGTGTCACAAAGGTCCTGGGATATGTGTACTATTGAACATTTCTTCCAAATGCATCACTTAGTGGAGGAATGTTCTATTTACAGTACTGTCTCTGGTCTCATAGGCTCCTATCACCTCTTTTAAAACACCACTCCTTTAACTCTGAGGCTTTTCAAAAGCCATTGAGCTGAAAAAAATATAAGTAATGAAATAGCTCATGAACCTTCTTTCTCACACAATCTAATTAAGAGATAAATGAAAAATAAAGACATTGCTAAATTTATTTGCGGTGCTGTTGTTTGGAATAGCTAGAGCACAATGAAAAACGGATGCTTTTAGAGTATGTAGGCTGAAATCTTTACATCAGAAGCTACTATATCTGTGACCTTGGACAAGCATCATTTAAAAAAGTTTAATAAAATTACTTACATCAAAAGTTTCTGTTAAGGATAGTATTAATTTGTGCATGTGATATGTTTAAAAGAGTATATGAAAAATAGCAAATATAAAACATATTTTAGTTAAAATTATTTTTTCTTGCTCTTCAGATATATACAACTCATCCCCTATCTATTTTGCTTTCTATTTTATATTAAAGGAGTTAAGAACATGCCATCTGAAAGTATACTTCTCTGGCATATTGATTAAAATGCCATTTGCCTTGGCATTTTTATAATTTACTACTCATGTTCATTTCAATGCCAGTGTTCAACTCTGCGTCTTTGGATCTTCACTTCCTTTAAAGACGACCACACCATGTAAAACTTGTGTAAAAAGAGATTTACAAGTTTTTCTCATATAGATATGAGTTATGTGAATTTAATTCTCAGGTCCAGTAAAAAACATATCCTAAAATTATAAAGGAAAAAATTTGCCTCCCCTACAATATCAATCCAGCATTGTTTTGTGTATAATTTTCAGCACTCTTCCTTTCTTGTAAAATATTCAATCACGTTTTCACAAGGAATAAAATATGTGTTCTATTAAAGCATTTGTTATTTGTTATTGCTATCTCCAACAGAAATGTTGTCACTAAGATGCTCAAGAAAAACTACTCAAAATCTCAAACAGTAAAAGAGAAATACAAATGAAGGCAGAGAGCATTGCTGACATCAACAGCAAAACTTTAGCATTTAATATTTCTTAATGTTGAATATTAAAATGTTAAGTTTCTCAATAAAACAAAAATATAAAATTAAATCCAATCACTCGTTGCCCACCAAATGATTGTCTCCTCCTTTCATGAAATGCACTTTAAATATATATATTAAAAAATAGGGTTAAGGATAAATGAACCCCAACTTCATCAACTTTAGTTAATTTGTCACATATATAACGTTTTGTTTTTATTTATTTATTTATTTATTTTTTGAATTGGAGTCTCACTCTGTCGCCCAGACTGGAGTGCAGTGGCCGCTCCCGGCCACCGCAGCCTCGATCTGCTGGGCTCTGGCGATCCTTCCGCCTCAGCCTTCCGAGTAGCCAGAATTACAGGCATGTGCTACCACGCCTGGCTGATTTTTTTTAAATTTATTGTAGAGATAAGGTTTCACTGCCCAGGCGGGTCTCGAACCCACGGGCTCAGGCAATCCATTCACCTCAGCCTCCCAAAGGCGCGGGATTACAGGCTGAGCCAACGAGCCCGGTTTATGTTTTGTTTTTAATGCTTAAATATTAAGCTAATATTCCTGTTTGTTCATGATAACAATTCAAAATCATGTTATGAAGGTGTATTCTCAACATTTAATTTTTATTTTCATTTTACTATTTTTTTCTTATGTAATTTTAAAACATATTATCTACTTAAAATTCCAAGTATTTTCTTAGAAGATTTCAGATTTTGTATTGTACTAGAGGTAAAATATGTTTCCTGTTAAAGAACATATATGTTAAATATTTTTATTTCTTAAATATATTTTTATAACTTGAAAATTATTCCAATTTTTAATTCGTTTGGAATCACATATAGCATGTAATTTTTATGAACATCAAGGGCCATTTACTTTAGTGTTTCATTAAAAACATTTACATAGAAAGAAAAATGAATACTTATGTATTCTATGTAGTATAAAACTAGATAACCTAATAAATATTTTCTATTAAGAAGACCTATGTTTGAATATTTAAAAAAGTAATTTATTTTCTATTGCAATCTTCTATCAAATAGAATCAAGGAGATATAAAATAGACACTACAATAGATTGTTTTAAAATGATGGTTATTTTGCATAACTCAGCTCATTTCTGAATTCACTTTTAAGTTCTGTCTGTCTCAGAGGGACACATTGCATGTATAAAAATTATATATACACATATAATACACAGTAAATATTATGTATCCAAATACAATATTCTAAATAACTATTTGATTTATTACAACACTCTTTGTTATGTTTTATTTATATCAAATCAGAAGTGAAAATAACCACAGAAATGGGTAAATATTATCTTATAGTTTTTTTTAAATTTAGGAGGTACCTGTGAAGGTTTGTTAAGCTGGTGTACTGTGTGATGGTAAGGCTGAGCCTTCTACTGAACCTGTCACCCATATGGTGAACATCATCTACTTTAGAAGTATTTACAATCTGCTGTTCCTATATTCATCCAGTGTTTAGTTTCCACTTATAAGTGAGAACATGCAGCATGTGGTATTCTGCTTGAGTTGATTAGCTTAGAATAATAACCTCAAGCTGCATTCATGCTGTTACAAATGACATGATTTCATTCTTTTTATGACTGTGTAGTATTCCATAATGAAAAGGTACCACATTTTCTTTATCTAGTTCACCACTGATGGGCAGGTAGTTTGGTTCCATGCCTTTGCTATTGTGAATAGTGCTGTGATAAACATATACGTGCAGCTGTCTTTTTGACAGAATGACTTTGATTCTTCAAGTACATACAGATTAATGGAATTACTGGGCCAAGTGGTAATCCGATTTTTATTTCTTTGAGTGATCCAAAGCGTTCTTCACAGAAACTGAACTAGTTTACATTTGCAACAGCACTTTGTAAGCAACCCCTTATCACTGCAATCTTGCCAACATCTGATTTTGTGTTTTTTCTTTTCACTTAACAATAACCATTCTGTTTGTTGTGAGATGTTATCTAAATGTGTCTTTGATTTGTATTTTTCTGATGAGTGATGTTGAGCATTTTAAAAATATTTGTTGGCTACTTGTATGTCTTCTATTGAGAAATGTCTGTTCATGTCCTTTGTCAACTTTTTAATGGGGTATTTGCTTTTTTCTTGTTAATTTTTAAGTTCCTTATAGATTTTTGATATTAATCCTTGTCAAATGCATAGTTGGCAAATATAGTCTATAGATTATTTACCATGTTGATACTTTTTTTGGCTATGCAGAAGCTCTTTTGTTTAATTAGGTCCCAATCAGCAATTTTGTTTTGATGCATTTGGTTTAGAGGACTTGGTCATAAATCTGTTGCCCCTCCAATAGAGTGTTGGTCAAATTTCAAACTTAAGTCTACATTTTCTTTGTTGGTTTTCAGCCTCAGTGATCTACCTGTATCTGTTAGTGGAAAACAGAAGTCTCCCATTATTATTTTGTGGCTATCTAAGTCTTCTCTTAAGTATAGTAGTAATTGTTTTCTAAATCTGGGTGCTCCAATATCCACTGCATATAAATTTGACATAGTCAAGTCTTCTTGTTAGATTAAACATTTTATCATTATGTAATTTCCTTCATTGTGCTTTTTGAACATGTGGTTTAAAGTATCCTTCTTCTAATATAAGAATAGTACTCCCTGCCTTTTAAAATTTTCTATTTGTGTGACAGATCTTTCTCCATCCTTTTACCATGAGCCATGTATGTCATTAAATTTGAGATGAGTCTCCTGAAGAAAGCAGAATAATGTGTCGTGTATTTTTATCCAATTTTCTATTCTATGTCTTTTAGGTAGATATTTAGGCCATTGGCACTCAGGATTAATACTGATATGTAAGGTTTTGTTCCTGCCATAGTGTTGTTAGCTAGTTGCTTTAAAGTCTCGATTGTGTAACTGCTTTATAGAGTCTGTGGATGATATATTTACATGAGCTTTTGTGGAAGAATCAGTGTTCTTTCATTTTCATGTTTAGAACTCCTTTGTGTATCTTTGAGTATCTCTTGTAATTTCTTTAGCAATTGTTTATCTGAGAGATGCTTTATTTCTCCTTTGTTTATGAAGCTTAGTTTGGCAAGTTAAGAAATTCTTGGCTGGTATTACCTTTCTTTAAGGATTCTAAAAATGGGTCCTCATTCTTCTGACTTGTAAAGTCTCTGCTGAGAAGACTTCTGTTAGTCTGACAGGTCTTTCTGATAAGAAACATGGCCCTCTTCTCCAGTTTCTTTTAAGAAGTTTTCATTCAAGTTGTTCTTGGATATTCTGATGACTATGTGCCTTGGGGATTGTCATCTTGCATAATTTCTCACAGGAGTTTTCTAAATTTCTTGTATCTGCTTTTCAACCTTTCTAACAAGACTTGGCAAGTTTTCCTGAATTATATCCTCAAATGTATTTTCTGAGTTGCTTCTTTTCTGTCTCAGGAATTTCAGTAAGTTTTATATTTGGTCTCTTTACAAAATATCATATTCCTCAAAGGCTTGGTTCATTTTAAAAGTTTGTTTTTTACTATATTTCTTTTTTTCTGACTGGGTGGATTCAAAGAATCTGTCTTCAAGCTCTGAAAATCTTTCTTTTTTATCTAGTATGTTGTTAAGGCTTGCAAGTGTACTTTGAAATTCTCAAACTGAATTATTGAATTCCAGAAGTTCAGTTTGATTCTGTATTAAAATAGTCATGTCATCTTTCAATTTGAGGATCATTTTCATGGCTTCTTTTTTATTTTTTATTTTATTTTTTTATTTTATTTTGAGTTGGAGTCTCACTCTGTAGCCCAGACTGGAGTGCAGTGGCCGCTCCCGGCCACCACAGCCTTGACCTGCTGGGCTCTGGCGATCCTTCTGCCTCAGCCTTCCCAGTAGCCGGAATTACAGGCACGTGCTACCACACCCGGCTAATTTTTTGATTTATTGTAAAAGATGAGGTCTAGCCTGCCCAGTTTATTTGATTTCTACTTTCTCTTAGATTTCATTGAGTTTCTTTTCCATTCATATTCTGAATTCTATATTGTCACTTCAAACATATCTTTCTGGGTAGAATTCACTACCTGAAAGCTGGTCTAGTCTTTTCAAAGTAGCAAAACACTCACTCTGGTTTTTTGTAGTGTTAGAGTTCTTGTGCTGTTTTTCTGTTCATTTGAGGGAATTGACACTTCTTTATTATTATTAGAATGGGGTTTTTATATATTTTATTTTTCCTTTGTGAGTATGACCAAATGTATGTTGTATATGGTCAACTGGCTTTGTTTCTGGGTGCTTTCAGAGTCACTGTTCTGAAAGAGTTCCTTGATTGCAGATAGGTATTTTGTCTCTACATCGATCACTGTAGCAACGTATTTTTGTTCAGTGGTGTTGTTCAGGTTGCAGTTCAGTAGATGGTGCTTAAGTTTAAGAACAACAGATAAGCTCTCTTTATTCTCTGTATTTGGCCTTCAACAGGTGTTTGGGCACTAAGTCAAGCACAAAAATGCCATTTGTTTTTCATGCGTGATTCCATTCAAAGAGGATAGAGGCCGGGCTGGGTGGCTCAGCCTGTAATCCCAGAGCTTTGGGAGGCCGAGGTGAGAGGATTCCCTGAGCCTGCGGGTTCGAGACCTGCCTGGGCAACTCGGTGAGACCTCATCTCTACAATAAATCAAAAAATTAGCCAGGCGTGGTAGCGCGTACCTGTAGTTCCAGCTACTTGGAAGGCTGAGGAGGAAGGATTGCTGGAGCCCAGCAGGTGGACCCTGCGGTGGCCAGGAGCCTGCCACTGCACTCCAGTCTGGGCCACGGAGTGAGACTCCAACTCAAAAAAAAAAAAAAGAGGATGGAACTGCTAGGAAGGCACAAGAACTGGCTTCTTTCTGGACTCTAATAGAAAAGTTGCTACTGTGTTCACAATAAGGGAGCAATGTGCAGGAGATGGCCTCCTCACTGTTCATGTCCAGACTTTGTTGCTGTCTCTTTCAAAACTCTTTTACAGTTTCAAAAACTGTGCCGGTTTTATTTGTCCAAAGAGAGGCTTCAGTGTGCTGTGCTCCCCACTTTAGGGCTGGCTGGTCTGCACCAAAGATTAGGTTTTCAAGGGCCCATCGTTCCTCAGGGTCCTACCCATCCTATGTACTTACCAAAATCAGAATTGTTTGTGGGGAATCTATTGGTGCAGTGGTTCGGCAGCAATTATTTGGCAGCACAGTGATTCCTTGATTAGGCAACCAGTATAAGGTATTTCATCTGAGCCTGGGTGTCTGTGTGTGTGATATGGCTGTGCAGCTGGACACTCAGTTCTCTGTTCCTAGGAAGAGTCCAACCACCAACAACAGTGTTACACTGGGTCACAGGGCAGAAGGGAGGGGTTCCCCAACTCTTCAGCACTCAGAGAGTTGTTAGTGGTTGGGGGGGGGCAAGGAAACACTCCCACCTTCCCCTTCCAGTTGGCTCTGAGATCCTCAGGGGTTTCTGTTTCCTCTATGTACCCCAGTCTCCTTGCGTGGGCACTCCGGAGTTCCAGTTTCCTCTTCCTCCATTTTCCAATCCATACTTTGGAATACCTCAGTAACTTTGACCTTCCTTCTGAGGAGAACTGGTGTGAGATTCCCCCAGTCAGTCATCTTGAACAGTCTACATTATTTTAAGTGACAATGATAAGTATGTGGGCATAAGAAAACACATAATGTAAATATTTGAAAAAATTTTTTATTGCTTGCTTGCTCTGAAAACATTTTTTTAAAAAATAGGTGTGCATGCATATTTATTAAAGTCAGATCATATAAAACATAAACATGAACTTTGCCTCCTTTAAAGATTCATATATTGACTTCATCTAAAATCTGTCATGTTTCTTAAATATAAGACACTAGAATGTGTAAACCAAACAGTTTACCAAATGTTATTAACAAAATTGCATTTAAAAATTGAACAGCTTTATTCTCTTTTTGAAATAGTTTCATTTATCTGTTTATATATTAAATGGAACAAACTTTATTTTTCACATTTTATTGGAAAATAATATCAAGTAAATATTTTAAATTCTACTCTTCTGGAAGATGATACAGCAGAGTGTATTTTTAATATTGTTGCTGTAGCTTATGAAAAGTTTTCACAATAAGATTACATTAATATTTTCCAGTATAAATCTAAATTCAACCCAAATAATCTGTAATTAATTTAATGTTTTAATATACATAAATTTACCAAATTATCAATAATATTTTTAATAGCTCTACTGTGGGATATTATTGCCAATAATCTATGAAATAATTTACCATTATAGAATAATACTCAAAGTGAGGACTTCTTAAACATCACAGTGCTATTTTAATGTTAAAAAATAGATATAACATAGCAGATACAAATTTTGTTATATCTTAGTATATAAAAGTTATTTATTTTAAAGATTAAAATAATTTTAGTTTTTCTTGTAAATTTATTAAATTTCAACATCTATTTTAACAACTAATTGCATTCCATTTATACTTATATATGTAAAATATTCTGAATATCCACTGTATAGAATAGAACAAGATGATCACAGAAGTACCTATTATTTTAGTTCAATCTAAACTCAACTGCTTTTAAAAAAGAAACTACTACTGCTATTTTAAGATTTCTATGTCTAATTATACACCACTTTTCACATACAATATTACCTGACTTTTTAGCAGAATAAAATAACATTATTTTTTCACTATGGCTTACTTAATGAAGAGATTATAGAGGAATGTAAAACATCTTTAATTAAAAGTTCTGTACATGGATTTATATGTGAAATAATTTATATGTGGAAGTTTGCATGCTTAGGATTATGGAAACATTTAAATCAATACTTTAATGATCCAGGTACTCTGGACAGTTAAGATATTCTTTGGGGATCCTTAAGGCATTTCTGGAAATTATTTACAATTTTAGGCTACTTTTGAATCATTTAGTGAACTGAAGTATTAGTTAGTTAAATAATGCCCTCAGGACCTAAAACAGTTAAGTGACTTTAAACAGTTCTCCAAATTATTAAATATAATTTTAAGAACTTTTATAAAGACAATATAAAAGTTTTTATTATAATTGTTTTTCAACTAAATTTTTAAACATTGTTGTTTTATGTCATAAAGTGACAAAAGCTGGAACAAGCCACCTAATTATGTTCCTGTGAGCAAAAGCATTTTCTTTCAGTTGATCTGTAGAGGGAAAAAATACAAAATCCCCTGTCATATTTTATATGCAATTTTTAGTTTCTTGTTAAATAATCTCCAATAGAATTTCTTAATGGTCAATTCAAGTATTTTATTTCAGTGAAATTGTGCTTTGCTTTATTTAACTAAAGATGAAGTGGTAATGCTGTTTGGCATGTTGCTACCTTAAGATTATGTCAAACTTCAAAATTCATACCTTTTTTCTTAGTATGAAAATTTTTTATCAACTTGAAACTCCCTTGCAGGTTTTATATTTGATTCACACTTTAACAATCAACTGACTTCCTTTGAACCTTTATAAATTTTTTCTGGAGTACAGAAAAAGATAAAATAACCAGAGTCTGACCATGCCAAGTTTGATCATGTACATAAAATGGCACTTCAATTACTAGTAAGTAATTGATAAATGTCTGTTTAGCAGATAAATGACTAAGCTAAATGATTTTACAGTTGGGCCATTAAGTATAGAGACAGGTGGAATGTTTTTCAACCACAGTTCTGTGATATTGGGGAAATTACTTTGCCAACTTAGCCTTTAGTTTCTTCATCTTGAGTGGCATTGGTATTTGGAAAATATATATTTTTTACATATTATTATTTAATGAGAAGGTATTGGCAAATTTGTTGTTTTAAATAATATTAAGAAACAGAAAAAATGGGGAGTATAAATTTACATGCAAACCCTAGATTATGCAGTATGATTATGTAGATCAAAGTCTGCAAACTATGGTACCTGGCCCAAATTCATTTCATTGCCTCTTTTGTAAATAAAGTATTATTGTAAAATATACATGCCTACTTTCTTTCACATTGTCTAGGACTGCTTTTGTGTTACTACCATGGCAGAGATTAGTAGGTGGAAAAAAAACAACAGTCAATAGCCCATATTACTGAAATGACTTACTTTCTGGCCCTTCACACACATACAAAATGTTTGCAGATATTTGATGTAAATGATAAAGAAAATACATATAAAGATTGAATATACGGCAACCACCCAAGGTCCCCTTCTACTGTGGGAACTTTTCTATCCTGTCAATACAACCTGCCTTCTAAAAAAAACAAAAAGAAGAAAGAAAGATTGAATACATTACTGAACATAATTAAATTATACAAAAATAATAAGTTCTTATCATTACTAATTTTCAAAATACAGATTTTTAAAAATCTGTAATTCTTTAACATTCACATCTAAAACTTAAAAACTGATAAAATCAATATGGTTATTTAAAATTCATTAAGCTTACTCTGTGAAATATTAATATGTTTAAAGTAGTCAGAAATTATTGCAAGTAAAAGAGTAGATGTCAGATCTGAAGGATATTTAGATAACATACAGTTATCTAAGTATAGTTTAAATACTACACTTTGATGTATAGATAACAATGCACATCAATATAATTTTAAAACAAAAAGATCCATATAAATTGTGTATTATGTGACATACCAAACCTCAATATACTTCATGGGGCAAGAAACATTGTTTCTGCAAATACTACAAAATAAAAAAGACAACAATGAATACAAATGTAAAACAATTTCAGAATTTGAAATTAATATTTAAAATCCTAAATATATTTTACTCATGTAGTAGTTCACAATAAATAATACATATTTCATTAAAATTGTAGTAAAAAAAGCACCATATATAAGATCCAGCAAAAGATGTAATAAAAAAGTTGTATGTTCACAATCATTTATTCTTAGAAAATGGAATTAAACTCAGTGTATTAAGCATTAAGTTAGATAAAAAGATTACAAAGACAAAATATGATGAAACAAGTATGCTTGTAAATGACATTTATTTGAATTCAGTAAAAAGGCAAAGAATTAATCATAGAATTAAAGAATTTTTCCCAGGAAGCTGGTACCAGAGGCTCACACTCCAGTTAGTGAAAACTGTGGTCTACAGGCAGTTTTAATCTTAGCTCCTCCCATAATACTTTATTTCTTTAAGCCTCAAAATTGCAAATAGACAGCACTGTTCCCCACTCCCAGCCTGATTTCAAAATTGCACAAATCTGGGAAGTCTACTTAGGGAAGAATAGGGGGAGAAGACAGTTGCATTTTTATGCAACAATAACAAGCAGGCCGATAAAAAAATAAAATGAACAATCACATTCTCAATAGCCAAAATAATGAAATACCTTGGCATCTTTTTAACCAGAGAAGTAAAAGATTTATACAACAAAAATTACAAAACACTGCACAAAGAAAATACACACGGATGGAAAAGTATTCGATGCTCATGGATTGGAAAAATCTATATTGTTAAAATTTCCATCCTTCTCAAGGCAATTCACAGATTCAACAAAATACACAGTAAATTACCAATATTATTCCTCTCAGATCTGGAAATGACAATACATAAAGTCATATAGAAACAAAAAATAACATGAATAGTCAAAAGAATCCTCAGCAAAAGAAACATAGCAAGAGGTTTCACACTCCCAGACTTTAAACTTTACTATAAGTTTGCAATAATCAAACAGCCTGGTATTGGTATAATAACAGGCATATACTAATAGAACAGGACAGATAGGAAACAAAATCTTGATTTCTCAATGCATCTTTAACAAAGACACATTAGCAATTCCAGGGGATAGGAGAACCTATTCAGTAAATGGTGTTGGGGTAACTGACTGATCACATGCATAAGAATGAAACAGGACCCCTCTCTATCACCATACACAAAAATCAACTCTTAATGGATCCTCAAAGTATAAGAATCATATAAAATGTAGGAGATACCCTTATGCATATTGGAATAGGCAACAAATTCCTGATCACAATTCCAAAAGCATATGTCATAAGAGATAAGATAAACAAGTGGGATCTCATCAAACAGAAAAGCCTCTGCAAAGTTAAAAAAAAATCAAGAGAGTGGGAATACAGTCCAAAAAATGGGGGAAATATTTTAAAAAATGGCAATTGTATGTCAGACAAAAGCCTAACTTTCTAGATCTACAAGGAACTTAAATGTGATGGAATTAAAAAAAAACAACTCTATAAAAAAGTGGGCAAAAGACATTAAAAGACAATTTTCAAAGGAAGACATATGAACAGTCAACAGGTACATTTAAAAATACTCAGTCTCACTAATCATCAGAGAAATGCAAATCAAAACCATATTAAGATACCACCTAATACTAGTAAGGATGACCATCATCAATAAATCAAAAAACAGATGTTGGCATAGGTGCAGAGAAAAAGGAACACTTCTACACTGTTGGTGGGAATGCAAACTAGTATAATCTCCATAGAAAAGTGTGGCAATTTTTAAAATAACTGGAAATTAAATTCCCATATGACTCAGCAATTCACCTCTAGTTAATATACCCAAAGGAACGCAAATTGTTCTACAAAAAAGACAACCGCACACGCATTCATTGCTAACTGTTTGGAGTAGCAAATGCATGGAACCGACCCTACTACCCACCAAAAGTGGACTAGTTAAAGAAAACGGGGTGCATATACACAATGGAGTATTGTAAAACCATAAAGAAGAACAAAATTATGAACTTTGCAACAACTTGAATGGATTTAGAGTCTATCATATTCAGTGATCTTAATATGACATGTTTTCACTTATATGTCTCTTGAACATTTACCACAACACTAGAAGAAAGGGATCAGCAGTGGTACGACACTGAGATGGGAGGGAAGGAGGAAAGGAGTACATACAACTTTACTAAGGGTACTGGGTTCCAAACCAGGTAAAGTCTAGATGGAGACCAAAACTTTACCTGCTTGTAAACCACTCATGTACCTAATTCTGATTTGTACATCACATCTTTATAATAAAATAAAGTAAAAATAAATAATTAAATAACAAATAACGATTTTTCCTTGAGTAGGGTTTTTAAGTCATCTAGACGATTTAATTTTATGTAAACTATTATATGATATATAGACTAAATCAGGGAAATAGGTAAATCATAGTAAGAGAGGGTTGATGCATAGTTAATAATTAAGCAATTCAATGGATGGCTAGTTTCAAAGGGTAGGCCTAAGTTACTTTAGGATGAGGAGCACATAAATTACAATTGAAGAATGGGAAATAATGATTAGAAAGTTAAAGCCTTTGGACCATGCTTTCAAAAATGTTGCCATTTTTTATATATTTTATGTCTACAATCTGACCTAGTTGGGCACTAAAAGGAAAGAAACAACATAGCAAAGATGTAAATTCTCCTCAAATTGATCTCTAGTTTTAGTATAATTCTCATCAAAATTCCAACAAGAACGCCTGTTGACATAAAATATATGTATTATTTATATACAATGGCATCAGTTCTAGTATAGCTAAATCAATCTTATCAAGAATAAAGTGAAAAGGATAGCTCTAATTGATATTAAGACTTATTACCTATATATAATACAACAGTGTAATACTGACAAAGAAACAGACACATGGCTCAATGGCATACAATATAGAACCCAGAAATAGATACACAAACATATTTTTAGATGTTTCCCGGATTTATTTATGTATTGACAAATACATAAATATATATATATAAATATATATATATATACACATGTATGGAAAGAGAACATGATGTCTGATACATGTACAGTTTGTGAAATGATTAAATTAAGGCAATTATCACATTTTCCTCACATACTTTGTTTATGTGTGGGATGATAAAATTTAGATTCTACTCTCTCAGCAATTTCAAGTATACAATATATTATTACTAATTATAGCCACATTGTTTTGCAATAAATCTTCAAAATTTATTTATTCTAACTGAAACTTTGCCTTCTTTAACCAATATCTCTGGGTGTACTTCCTCATACTTTGACTCCTCCATCTCCTAGCAACCACTGTTTTACTATCCACATCTGTGAGATCTAATTTTTAGATTACATATATAAATGAGATAATGCAGCATTTATCATGTTGTGCCTGGCTAATTTCACCTAACATAATATCCAAGGCTAAATAGTAGTCCATTGTTTGTTTGTGTTTGTTTGCACATACATAGCACACTTCCTGTATTGATTTTTTCTGTTGATAAACACTTAGTTGAATTTAGTATTTTGGTTATTGCTGATAATGCTGTAGCGAATAGGAGTGCAGATATCTCCTTGACATAGTGATTTCATTTCCTCTGACCATATGAGTATACCCAGAAGTGGAAATATTAGATCATTTGCAAAGTTACAAACCCTAGAATAGCTAAAACATCTTTAGAATAAAATGAAAAAACACTCCACTTGATACTAAATTCTCTTTTTAATTTTTGAGGAAATTTTATACTGTTTTTCAAAATGGCCGAGCACTAATTTACATTCTCACCAATGATGTATAAGGATTCCTTTTCTTTCACATTCCAACCCATACTTATCTTTTGTCTTTTTAATAAAAGACATTCTGATAGGTGTGAGGTGATAACTCATTGTGGTATTAAATTGCATTTTCCAGTTGATTAATAATGTTGAGCCTACTATTCATATACCTATTGGTCACTTGTATTTTCTCATGAGAAATGTCTACAGGTCCTTTGCCCATTTTTTAATGCAGTTATTTGTTTCCTTACTACTGAGTTGCTTGAGCTTCTTGTATGTTTTGAATATTAATCCTTATCAGATGTATAATTTCCAGATATTTTCTTCTATTCTACAGGTTGTTTTTAAAATTTTTTCTTTTGGTATAATTGCTATACAGAGCTTTTTAGTTTGATATAATTCCATTTGCCTATTTTTACTTTTGCTGCCTGTACTTTTAACGTCATATTTTAAAAATAATTGCCAAGACCAATGTTAAGAAGAGTTTCTTCCTATGTCTGCTTCCAGTAGTTTTGCAATTTAAGACCTTACTTTTAAGTCTTAATTTATTTTCAGTTGATTTTGTTTTATGTGTGAGATAAAGGTCCAATTTCATTCCTGTTCATGTAGATTATTCAGTTTTTCCAAAACCATTTCTTGAAAAGAATGCCCTGGGACAACCCCTTCGGGTCCCCTTCCACTGTATGGGAGCTTCTCTGTCCTCTCAATAAATCCTGCTTTCTCACTTAAAAATAAAGAAAAAAGGAAAAAGAATGTCCTTTCTCCACTCATTTCTTAGCAACTTTGTTGAAGATTAATTGACTGTAAACACATGAATTTATTTCTGGACTATCTGCTTCATTGATCTATATGTTCTTCTTTGTGCCAGTATCACGTTTTTTTGTAGCATATTTTGACATAAAGTACTGTGCTGTTTTTAGCTCCCCCCTCCCCTCCGCCCTCTCAAAATTGCTTTGGCTACTCTGAAGCTTTTGTGGTGATTATACAAATTTTAGAATTGTGTTTTCTGTTTTTCTAAAATATATCACTGACATTTTGATAAGGAGTACTTTTAAATCTTTAAATCACATTTTTAAAAATCATTTTGGGAGGTATGGACATGTGAACAATATTGATCATTTAAGATTCTAGAAAAAGTATCTTTTAATTGATTTGAACCTGTTTCAACTCATTTCATCAGTGTTTTAAGATTTTCAATGTAATGATCATTCATTTTCTTTGAGAAATTTATTCCTAAGTATTTTATCTTTGTAGCTATTGTCAATGAAATTACTAATTTCTTTTTTGAATAACTTATTAGTGTATAGAAACACAACTTTACTGAATTTGTTTTTTAGTTCTTTCTTTTTTGTGGAGGCTTCAGATTTTGCCATATATAAGACCATGATACCTGGAAACAGGCAACATTAATTTGTGCTTTCCAATTTGGATGTATTTATTTTATTATCTTTCTTAATTGCTGTGATTAAGACTTTCAGTACTATATTGAATAGACGTGGTAAGTGCGGGCATCTTTGTCCCTGATCTTGTATAAAAAGTTTTCAGCTTTTCACTTTTGGTATAATGTTGGCTGTGGGCTTTTCACATATAATGTTTATTAGGTAGACTTACATTTTTTTCTATACCTAATTTGTGGGGAGTTATTTTTCAAGGAAGGATGTTGAATTTTTTCAAAAATTTTTTCTGTGTCTTTTAAGATAATCATGATTTTTATCCTTCATTCTGTTGAAGTGAAATATCACATTTATTGATATGTGTATGATAAAACATCCTTGCATCCCAGGGCTAAATCTCACTTGTTAATAGTGAATGACCTTTCTAATACACTGTTGAAGTTAGTGTGCTAGCAATTGATTGAGGATTTTTGCATTTAATTTTGTAAAAGAGTCTGGCCTACAATTTTTTTTTTTCTGGTTATGTCATTGGTTTGCTTTGGTTTCAGGATAATACCATCTTCATAAATTAAGATTGAAAGTATTCTTTCCTCTTCATTTTTTAAAATCTTTTTTTTTTTTTTTTTTTATATGGGCTAGAATTTACCAGTGAAGACTTCAGGTTTTGACCTTTTTTGTTGTTGTTGGCAGTTTTTAAAGTACTTATTCAATCTTTTTAATCAATATTAGTCTGGTCAGATTTCTTAAATTTCTTTTTTTGAGTTGGAGTCTCACTCTGTCGGACAAAATGGAGTGCAGTGGCCGCTCCCGGCCACCGCAGCCTCGACCTGCTGGGCTCCAGCGATTCTTCTGCCTCAGCCTTCCAAGTAGCCAGAATTACAGGCATGCGCTACTATGCCCTGCTGCTTTTTAATTTATTATAGAGATGAGGTCTCACCGCCCAGGCTGGTCTCGAACCCGCAGGCTCAGGCAATCCACTCACCTCAGCCTCCCAAAGGTGCGGGATTACAGGCTGAGCCACCGAGCCCAGCTTCTTAAATTTCTTAATGATTTAGTTTTGCTAGGCTGTGTTTCTATGAATTTCTCAGTTTCTTCCAGGTTATCCAACTTTTGGCGCACTATTATTCATAACAGTTTTTTATTATCCTTTGTAATTCTGTGGTAACAATTGCTGTGTTTTCTCTTTTATTGCTGACTTTAATTTTAGTTTCCTCTCTTTTTTCTTAATATAGTTTAAGATTTCTTCATTTATCTTTACAAAAAACAACTCAATTTCATTTATATTATCTATTGATTTTTAGTTTCTATATTATAGATTTCTCCTTTAATTTTTATTATTTTATTTTTTCTGCTAATTTTGGGCCTAGTTTGTTCTTTTTTTCTATTCCTTGAGTTATAATGGTAGATGATGATCTTTATTGCTAAAAACTTTCCACTTACAACTGTTTTTGTTTCATCCCATAAAATACAGTATATTGTATTTCCATTTTCATTTATTTCAAGATTTAAAACAAATTTTCTTTTTATTTTTTTCTTAATCCACTGATTGTTCAGGAATTTTTTACTTTCTCCATATTTGTAAGTTTTCTTATTTTCTTCCTGTTATTGAGTTTTAGTTTTATACAATCACTGCCAGAAAATATACTTGATAAAATTCCAGTTTCTTGAATTTGTTAAGACTTGTTTGGTGGACTATCATTTGATTTATCTTGGAAAATGTTATGTATGTTCTTGAACATACTGTGCATACTGCTGCTGTGGGATGCAATGTTGTGTTCATGTATGTTATATCCATTTGGTATATAGAATTATTGAAGTCTACTGTTCCCTTATTGATTTTCTGTCTGAATGATCTATCCATTGTTGAAATGGGGGTATTAATATGTCCTATTATTAGTATAATGTTGTCTATTTTTATATTTCTGATCATATTTGCTTTAAATATTTAGGAGCTCCAGTGTTGTTTGCATATATATATATATATGTATTTACAACTATTATAGCCTCTTGATAAATTGACGTTTTTATTGTCATACAATAACCATTTTTGTGACTTTTGACCAATTTTTAACTTAAGGTCAAATTTGTCTGATAGAAGTATAATCACATGTGCTTTCTTTTGGTTCCTGTTTCTATCCCCTCACTTTTGGTCTATGTGCGTCCTTAAAACCAAAGTGAATTTCTTGTAGGTAGCATATATTTAGAATCCAGTTTTAGGTGTTTTTTTTTTTTTTTTTTTTTAAACCATTCAGTCAGCTTGTGTCTTATGATTGGAGATTTTGATCTATTTACATTTAAAATAATTGTCAATTAGATAAAGACTTACTGCTGCCATTTTGCCAATTGTTTTTGATGGTTTTGAAGTTCTTTTACTTTATTCTTCTTCCTTTGTAGTGTATGCCTTGATTCTTTATTTTTAATGTATCTACTGTAGTTTTGTGTGGCTATCATGGGGCTAACACAAAGCATTTCATCACTGTAACAGACAATATTAAGCTGAAATCTACTTAACTTCAACTGCATACACAAACTCTACCTTTTAGCTTTTCCTGTATAATAGTTTATGTCAGTGATGTCACAGATTATATCTTTTATACAGCATGCATCCATTATCAAATTATTGTAGCAATAAATATTTTTAACACATATGCCTTAAATACTTTTGAGGTTTAATTAGACATAAAGTATATGATAGGAAATGTCACTGATTTATTCCTTCATATTAGCTGAATGTACTTTCAATTCCTATTAATAGGATCCTTCCAGTTCTTTTATTTGTTACAGTGAATAGCATTATTGTAGTTGGCAAGATTTCTTCTTCAGCAGTGCAAGCAAAGACTGAAGTCTAAATTCAAAATCTTAAAGTGTCCATTGACAAGCTAAGCATTTACTTTTGCAACATCATCCAGCTTAAAGAAATGCAGTGTAGATTTGAATAATTTTATTTATAGAAGATTCCTGCCATATTTGCTCATGGGCACCCTTGACAGATTTAACTTGGTCAGTATTTATTGATAATTTTTACATTCTGAATGTGAATTTTATAATCTCCTTAAAATTCTAACAGCTGTCACTATATGACAGAATAAGCATTATTTTGACATTATAATTGCTTTACAATTAGTTGTCTTTATAAGCTTTTATATACCATTATTCTGTCTATTTTTAAAAAGACCATTTTCTGTCATTGATATGCAATACTGACAGCACAAGCAGAATGCTAATAAATAACAGAGGCCCATAAGTCAAGGAAGATTATTGGCATGCCAATTATTCTGGGTTGATCAATCAAATATATGTGTATATGGTGATGATATTGTGCATCTGGAGAGACACAGAGATTATCTACCTAAGGTAGAGCTGCCAGCATAGAAAGAAAATAAGGGTTTTCAAACATGAAAATGATAAGAAATCTTTCCAATTCATCTTCAACTCTGGTAGAAAGAAAAACTGCTACAATTCTATGCTACCATGGTAATGAGCAAGATAATTATCCTCTTTGCATATCCTATACATATTTTAATTGCACCTCATTTTTCTCTTAAATTCCAAAAGAGATATCCTTCTTGATATCACAAAATTTACTCCTGAAATATTCCTTCCCACTCAACATAGTCCCTTAAGGCTGGGAATTGTACTGGTCATACAAATCTCACTTAATTTTTAAACATCATTTAAATATACTGTATGAAACATTGTTCAACGAGATACTACTTAAGTTTGTATTCTACCAAAATTAGATGACAAATAAAAAGCCTTGTTTTCCTTTTAAATCTTAAATAATAATTCAGACTAAAGAATGTATGTGTGCACACACATGTATATACATATTCAGACACACACATGCATACAAGTAAAACCAAAAGATAAAAGAATAAAAAAGGTCTTATCACCAAACATTTTATGAAAACTATTTTGGGAAAATGATAAATTTCTTATTTTCTCAGTTTCCTTACCATATTTTAAAAAAATAGATAAACAAAGGTTTGAGTTCAAGATTCAAATATATATTTTAATACCAAATATTGATAATGCAGATAGAAATGCAAAGAAAAATCCTATCAGTTGTATGTTCACTTTACAGGCATTTATTTTTATGTGAAATAAATTATGTATTTCCCAATAACTTTATGTTTAAAAATTATTTTAAGCTCATTGAAGAAATTAAATAGTTGCCAGTTATTTTAAAAAGTTCAGAGAAAATCAACTATACTTATGATATTAATATATTTATTGACTATGAACTAATTTTTCCCACTTTTCCTGAATCTCATAGCAATATGTGCTCATCATATAAAATTTGAAAAGTACAAAAAAGTATTTTAAAAAGTAGCGCAGAACCACTTACTATTCCAATGCCTCCTCAGTGAGAGAAAACTACTGTTGCTAAGGCAATCTACAAATTCAATGCAATACCCATTAAATTACCAACAACCTTCTTCTCAGACCCAGAAAAAACAACACAGGAATTCATATGGAAACACAAACGTCCAAGAATAGCCAGAACAATCCTCAGCAAAAAAAACAAAGCAGGTGGTATCACAATACCAGCCTTCAAACTTTACTATAAAGCTACAATCATCAAAACAGCTTGGTATTGGTATAGGAACAGGCATATAGATCAATGGAACAATATTGAGATTCCAGAAGCAAAACCTCAATTTCTCAACCAACTAATCTTCGACAAAGCCCCCACCACCTACCACTGGGGAGAGGAGAACCTATTCAGTAAATGGTGCTGGAAAAACTGGCTGACCACATGCAGAAGATTGAAACAGGACCCCTATATATCCCCATGCACAAAGGTTAACTCCAAATGGATCAGAGACCTAAATGTAAAACCTCAAACCATAAGAACCTTAGAAAAGGAAGGAAATACTCTCATGGAAATCGGAACTGGCATCCAATTCCTGTACATAACCCAAAACCCACAGGTCATAAGAGAGAAGACAGACAAATGGGACCTTATTAAACTGACAAACTTCTGCAAAGCCAAAGAAACCATCAAGAGAGCAGGGAGACAGCCTACAGACTGGGAAAAAGCATTTGCCAACTCTAGGTCTGACAAAGGATTAACATCCTGGATCTACAAGGAACTGAAACGTACTGAAATGAAGAAAACAAACAACCCCATTATAAAATGGGTAAAAGATATGTGAAAAGTACAATGCAGATAGAAATGCAAAGAAAAATCCTAACTGTTATATGTTCACTTTACAGGCATTTATTTTTATGTGAAATAAATTATGTATTTCCCAATAACTTTATGTTTAAAAATTATTTTAAACATTTTGCTTTTGAAAATATTAACATGTGTAGCATAGGAAATATTATATGTTATTTTAAATGGTTTGTTTCAACACATTCATACCAGCAATGATAATTTTATTTTTACTTGTTTTGCTCATGTGAGACTCATATGTTGTAATTCTTAAACATGTCTTGTCTTCACAAAAGAAGACATCCGAGCAGCCAACAAACACATGAAGAACTGCTCCACCTCACTAATCATCAGGGAGATGCAAATCAAAACCACACTGAGATACCACCTAATTCCAGTCAGAATGGCAATTATCAACAACTCAAAAAATAACAGCTGCTGGAGAGGGTGTGGTGAAAAGGGAACACTTCTACACTGTTGGTGGGAGTGTAAACTAGTGCAACCTCTGTGGAAAGCAGTGTGGCGATTCCTAAAAG
>NW_007255873.1:67179-137627 GCF_000164805.1 Carlito syrichta | reverse complement strand
TTTATCGCAGCATTGTTCACAATAGCAAGAACCTGGAAGAAACCATGCTGCCCATCAAAAGAGGACTGGATTAAAAAAATGTGGTACATATACAAGATGGAATACTACGCAGCCATAAAAAAGAACAAAATCATGAATTTCGCAGCAACCTGGATGGAACTAGAGTCTATAATACTGAGTGACCTCTCACAGAAACAAAGATCCGAGTATCACATGTTCTCACTCATATAATGGTCCTTGAACATCCAATGTAATACTATAAGAAAATGACTGACAGCACTGGGAAAATATGGGGGGGGATGGGATTAACAGTAGCAAATATCTGTCTGGGGATGGGAAAACACCTCTTATCAACAGGGTGCCTGAATGAAACGTAATTGTACACCTAACCCTTAACTGTACCCCACAAAACCATAATAAAAAATATTGATTAATAAAAAATAATAATAATAATTGTATTTTTTTTAGTAAAAATATATATCTAGGAAAAATAAGTGTGATGATTTCCCATATTCCCACATAGTATAGCATAACAAACACTTGCCAAACTTTCACTCTAGGGGGGACGTTCCTACTAAAGGTTATTAACTCTTTTTTTTTTTTTTTTTTTGGTTTATATTTTTTTCTTTATCTACTCTTAGAAATGTGAGGGATTTACAGATCCAGGAAAGTCAGGGCAACTTGGAATTCACTAGCCATATTTCTCTGTTGAGCAGAATGAAAGGATATATCAACCCCAATATATAAAACAAATCAACTTTCCTTTGGTTATATTGTATGTTCAGCCATAGAAGGCATGTATACTTATGCTTTTTTTTTTTTGCTTTCCCATTAAGAAAGTGAATAAACATGCAGGACTTGCTTACCCAAATCCATCATCTTTCATTCTCTTTGCATACAGTGTGGTGACTGTTAGTTACTTGGAAATTCAAGTGGTTTGCTTTTACAAATAAAATTAAAAGGAGATCTGAATTTATTAGGAAAGGTTGGGCAACTGCCTTCCCACATTAAGAAAACCTAACACCTTTATATATTGACTGGCACTTTCTGAAAATTTTCAAGTAAAATACCCAGTGATGGTGGTAATAGCAATTACAACTCCCAAAACATCATTATGAAAAAAAAAAACTTCAAGTAAAACATTCTTCTGATGTTTTATCACACAGTAGTGTAACAGCAATTTTTTATTCTTATTTAATTATTTCCACCATCATTTTATTGTTTTAAAAGACCATCCTCAGCTAATCTTTCTTCCTATATTATCTGTGATAAACTTTGTTTATATTCAAATTGCCACAATTGCAGTCTCATCTATGATTTTACCACATTGAAGGATATGGTAGAAATATGCAATCTCAGTAACATTTTGCTTTTGAAAATATTAACATGTGTAGCATAGGAAATATTATATGTTATTTTAAATGGTTTGTTTCAACACATTCATACCAGCAATGATAATTTTATTTTTACTTTTGCTCATGCGAGACTCATATGTTGTAATTCTTAAACATGTCACCTGCAGTTGTGTGCATTTATCTTTTGGAAAAAAAAGAAGGCAGGAAGGACAGAAGATGAAAGGACACTACATTAAGATCATCTATCCAATGGAACATTTCTGTGTTGATCATGCTGTGCTTCTAGATGAGCCCAATATTAGTCACCTAAGATAGGACTGGCAGCATGGTGTGTTTCCATGAGTGCCACAAAGTATACTGCACTGTTGTTTTCCAAACACACTACAAATATGTATATTTTTAGTAAATGTTATAACTTCTTTACAATACCAATTATAAAATTTTTATCATCATTGATTGATTTTTTTTAGTTTATAGTTAGTGCAATTCTCTATTGTACTTCATAAAAGTTTTTTGCTAATTATTTTTAGTTTTGCTTTTCTACTACTCATTGATTTGCCATTAATTTAAAGGTTTTTGTTTGACCAAAGTGAATGTGTAAAGTCTTAATTATAATAAACAGTATAATTTTCCCTCATATCTAAAACATTTGACAGTCGTGTTTTATTTTGATAAGAATATGAAAATATGACAAAAAACATTTTGGAAACAGGATTAGATATACAAGTGAACATTATACAGGTAAAGTTTGGGCCTCCCTTTGCCTGATATGAGTTCACTTACCCTTATTGAAGTTGTATTCAGTCCCCATTCCAGCAATATCCTGCTACTGCCAATCCCTTTCTTATAGTATTGTGGTAAATGTTCAGGGTCCACTTATGATACTCTGTTCTTTGTTTCTGTGATAGATTACTGAGTATGATAGACTCTAAATCCATCCCAATAGCTGTGAAATCCATATGTTTGTCCTTCTTCATGACTGCATAATATTCCATTATGTATATGTGCCACTTTTTTTTATCCAGTTTAGTTTCGATGGGCAGCACGGTTGGTGCCATGTTTTTGCTATTGTGAATAGTGCTGCAATAAACACGAGTGCAGGTATCTTTTCTATAGGATGATTTGAGTTTCTACAGATATATTCCCAGTAGAGAGATTGCTGGGTCATATGGAAGATCAATTTCTAGTTTTTTAGAAGTCATCACACTATTTTCCATAGAGACTGTACTAGTTTGCATTTCCACCAAACTGTAGAAGTGTTCCATTTTCTTCGCATCCTTGCCAGCATCTGTTGTTTGTTTTATTAATGATGGTCATTCTTACTGGCATTAGGTGGTGGTATCTCAATGTGGTTCTGATTTGCATTTCTCTGATGATTAGTGAAGTTGAGCAGTTTTTCATATGTCTGTTGACTGCCCATACGTTTTCTTTTGAGAAGTGTCTATTCATCTCTTGGCCACTTTGTTTCCTTCTGGCATGTTTGAGTTCCTTGTAGATCCTGGATGTTAAGCCTTTGTCAGATACACAGTTGGCAAATACATTTTCCCATTCTGTGAACTCTCTCCCTGGTCTCTTGATGGTTTCTTTTGCTTTGCAGAAGTTTTTCAGCTTAATGAGGTCCCACTTGTCTATCTTATCTCTTATGGTATGGACATCTGAGGTTTTTATCAGGAATTGATTGCCTACTCCAATTTCTGTAAGAGTGTCTCCTGTATTTTCTGAGATTCTTTAAGATGAGATTTTATGCTTAGGTCCTTGATCCATTTAGTGTTGACTAATGTGTATGGTGATAGGTAGGGGACCTATTTCCATTTTCTGAATGTGATCAACCAGTTTTCCCATCACTATTTACTCTATAGTTCTACTCTCCCCAGTGTTTGTTGCTGGAGGCTTTGTGAAAGATGAACTGGTTGAGAAATTGAGGTTTTGCTTCTGGAATCTCTTTCCTGTTCCATTGGTCAATGTGCCTGTTCTTGTAATTTGATTATTGTCGCCTTATAGTGAAGTTTAAAGTCTTTGTTTCTTTTACTAAGAATTTTTTTTTTTTTTTTTGGCTATTTGTGGTCATTTATGTTTCCGTATGAATTTCTATATTGTCATTTCCAGGTCTAATAAAAATAATGTTGGTAATTTAATGGGCATTGCATTGAATCTATAGATTGCCTTTGGTAGGATGGAAATCTTAATAATGTTGATTCTTCCAATCCATGATCATGGAATACTTTTTCATTTATTTGTATCATCTTGAATTTCATTGAGCCACGTTTTATAGATTTATTGTAAAGGTCTTCTACTTCTCCGGTTAGGAAGATGTTGCGGTATTCCATTTTCTTCAAGGCTATTGTAAAAGGGATTGTGCTTTATATTTGGTTCTCTACCTGCTTGTTGTTGGTGTATAGGAATGTCACTGCCAGCCAGGCTCAGTGGCTCAGCCTGTAATCCCGCGCCTTGGGAGGCTGAGGTGAGTGAATTGCCTAAATCTGTGGGTTTGAGACCTACCTGGGCAACTTGGCGAGACCTCATCTTTACAATAAGTCAAAAACTCAGCTGGGCATGGTAGCACATGCCTGTAGTTCCAGCTATTTGAAAGGCTGAGGCAGAAGGATCGCTGGAGCCCAGGTCGAGGCTGCGGTGGACGGGAGCGGCCACTGCACTCCAGTCTGGGCGACAGAGTGAGACTCCAACCAAAAAAAAGAAAAAATGTCACTGACTATCGTTTTGTACCCTGAGACTTTGCCCAAGTCCTTTGTTGGTGACAGGAGGCTTTTGACAGATTCTCTTAGATTTTAGAGGTATAAGAGTCATACCATCAGCAAGAGGAATAGCTTAACTTCCTCTTTTCCTATTTTTATAGCCCTGATTTCCTTCTCTTGTCTAATTGCTCTAGCTAGGACTTCCAATACAATGTTGAACAGAGGGGTGAGAATTGGCAGCCTTGTCTTGTTCTGGTTTACAGGAGGAAATGCTTCCATTTTCTGTCCAATTAGCAATATGCCAGCTGTGAATTTATCATAGATGACATTTACTATTTTGAGGTATGTTCCTTCTATGCCTAGGTGTTCCAGAATTTTTATCAAGATGGGATGCTGGATTTTATCAAAAGCTTTTTCTGCATCTAACGATATAATTACATGGTTCTTACATTTACTTCTGTCTATGTATTAAATTGCATTTATGATCTTATGGATGCTGAACCAGTTCTGAATTCCAAGGATGAAACTTACTTGGTTATGGTGGATGATTTTAGAGATGTGTTGTTGGATCCAATGTGCTAGAATCTTGTTGAGAATTTTTGCATCTATGTTCATTAGAAAGATTGTCTTGTATTTCTCTTTTTGTTGTTGTTGTATCTTTCCCTGGTTTGGGCATCAGTGCAACGTTAGCTTTGTAAAATGATTTGGAGAGAATTCTGTCTTTCTCAGTTGTTAGAATACTTTCAATAGGATTGGTATCAATTCCTTCTTTTATGTTTTGTAGATTTCCGCTGGAAAGCTGTCTGGTTCGGGAATTTTTTTCTAACGAGTTTTCTTACGATGGAGTCAATTTCCTGAGTTGTTATTGGTTTATTTTGTGTCTCTATGTTGTCTCATTTCAACCTGAGGAGGTTGTGTGATGTCAGAAAGTCTTGCATTTCATTTAGATTATCAAGTTCGTCTCCATGCAGGTGTCCATAGTAATCTCTGATATAATAATATAATCTCTGATAATAGTAATCTCTGATAATCTCTGATAATATTTTTGGATCAGTTGTGATTTGATATTTTGTATTTCTGATTATGTTTATTAGGGCTTTTTCTCTCTTTTGCTTGTTCATTCCTGGTAGGGGTCCATCAGTCTTGCTTATTCTATCAAAGAGTCAGCTTTTTATTTTGTTGATTATTTTCTATAATATGTTTGTCTTCTATGGCCCATATTTTCACTTTTACTTTGATGGATTTTTCTGCGAAAGTTAGGGTTTTGGTGGTTTTGTCTTTCCAACTCCCTTAAATGATTTGTTAGGGTGTTAATTTGTGATCTTTCCATTTTCTTGATGTGTGCTTGTACAGATATACATTCCCCTCTTAGAACTTCTTCCATGGCATTCCAGAGGTTTTAGTATCATATATCTTCATTTTTATTTGTTTCCAGGAATATTTTAATGTCTGTTTTGATTTCTGTGTTGATTCAATTTATCATTCAGCATCATGCTGTTAAATAGGTTTTGGGAATTTTGTTGGTGTTGATATCTATTTTTATTGCACTGTGTTCTGAGAAACTGCATAATAGTATTTCCATCAAAAGCAATTTGTTTATATTTGATTTTGGAGTACATTCCATGTGGTGATGAGTAGGATGCATACTCTGTGGTTGTTTGGTGGAGGGTTCCATTAAGTATCTATCTATTAAGTATCTATTAAGTTCATTTGATCAAGTGTCAGGCAGAAGTTCCTGATCTGTGTGTTGATTTTTTGCCTCAATTATCTATCTAGGGTTGTTAGTGGGGTTTTTAAGTCCTCATCCATATTAGTGTTAGTGTCAATATCTTTCTTTAGTTTTCTTGGTAGCTGCTTTATGAAATCTGGTGCTCCTATGTTGGGTGCATATATGTTTAGGATGGTTCTTTCTTGTTGTGAATTGAACCTTTCATCATTATACTGCATAATGATGAAAGGTTCAATCCATCAACATGAAACTTTTTTTCATAACTTTTTAAATGTTTGATAGCTTAAAGGTTGTTTTATCTGATATTAAGATTGCAACTTCTACTTTTTTTGTGTTTCACTCACCTGGAAATTATTTTTCCATCCTCTAATTATGAGTCTGTGTGCATCCTTTGTGGTGAGATGAGTTTTCTAGATGAAGCAAATTATTGGGTAATGGTGTTTTATACAATTTGCTATTCTTTGTCTATTCAGAGGTGAATTTAGTCCACTCATGTTCAGGCTGATTATTGAAATGTGATTGTTTATTTCCATCATGAAGTTCTTACAAAGTTTTTTGCTTGTTTGCTTTCTTTTAACTTTTGGGTTGATGTATTTTTGTGTTTTGAAGTTTGCAGTCACAATGTATTCTCTGTGTATTTTGTGTTCTGCTGTTCTCTTGGGAAGTCAATCTCTCTCTCTCTTTTGTTCCCCCCCCCTTTCTTTTGTGCTTGCTACTTTTTTAAGCGTCTTCTGTAGAGTTGATCTGGAAGCTGCATAATGTCTTAGGAATTGGATGTCTGGGAAGGATTTTAATTCTCCATCATTGATGAAGCTAAACTTGGCTGAGTAGGAAATTCTTGGTTGAAATTGTTTGTTTTCACGACTTTGAATATTGAACCCCAATCCATTCTAACTTGTAGTTTTTCTGCCAATAGGTCTGCTACTATCTGATTGGTTTTCCCTGTTAGGTAGTCTGACCTTTCTCTCTTGCTGCCTTTAGATTTGTACTTTTGTACTTTGTATAGGTGAATTACTATGTGTCTAGGGGTTGATCTTCTCATTTGATATCTAATGGGAGTTTTCTGCATCTCTTGTGTTTGGATGGTCCTATCTCTGGTGAGATGGGGAAAGTTTTCTTGGACAATCTCCTGGAATACTTGCTCCAATGCATTCTCCTTTCTCTTTCTTCTTCTGGGATACCAATCAGGCATAGGTGGCCTCTTGATATAATCACACATCTTTTGGAGCTGTTCTTACTTTCTGAGCTTTTTTTTTTCTATGTTATTTACAGATCAGGTAAATTTCATGTTTTGGTCTTCAAGTTCTGAGATCTTTTCTTCTGTTTAATTAGTTCTGCTTTCCATGCTTGTCATCTTATTATCTATTTCCTGGATGAAATTTTTTATGGTCAAAATCTCTGTTACATTTTTTTTCTGTGTTTCATCTTGTCTTTCTTAGTCTTTTTCACTCTTTTCTTTCATTCCCTAATCCCTTTTGTATTCTGAGACCTGTCTTTTGTGACTTTCATTGTTTAGCTTGATTTTCCAGGCAGTTTTTTCTTTGCTACACTGGGAATTATCTGTGTTATTCCACTGATTTTTTTTTCTCATTTGTGACAAATCTCTTTTCTCTGTAGTTCCATTATACAGTAGCAGTGAGAGAAGCTTTCACTTATGATGTTTGCTTAGTCCTCTATTTTTTTCCTGATCAGGACTCTGAATTTTTTCTATTTTGAAACAGGGTTATGGGTGGTAATCTTTTCTGTCTCTTGTAGTTTTGAGAATCAAATAAGGTGGAGCATGGGGAGTTAGAATTCAGAAACTGCTTGTAAATTACAATGTTCACTGATTGTGTTATGGGTTCCCTGAGACCTACTATCCACCACCGCTCTATGTGATGATGCAGTGGGTACATGTGTGTACCCCCAGAATCCAAGATAACGTTATAGCAATGAGGAGAACAGAGGAAAGTATAATGAAATAAGATGGACAAAAAATTAAAAAATAAAAACACAGAAAATCAAATGCAGAATCCAAAGCAAAAAGCAATTAAACACACGCACTCTCTCTCTCTCTCACACACACAAACCAAAACAAACTGGAAAAATAAAAAAAAGCAAAACAAATAAACAAACAACAGGAAAAGAAAATACACACACACCTAACACAAAGAAAAAGGAGAAGAAAAAAATGAGAAAGAAAAGGAATTCAATCAAACTCTCAGGCATACCTTCACACACACATTAAACTGAAAAAACATACGAACAACAACAAAAAACAAAAAGCTGAAAGATGAACCTCCAATCATTCAAATACATACATGTACAGTAAACAAAAAATGAAAGAAGAAAGACAAAAAAGAAGAATGAAAAAAAAGAGAAAAAAAGTGGGGGGAAATGTAAATCAAACTCTTACATACAAATTTATGCACAAAGGAAAAAGAAAAAAAATATTTTTAAAAAATCAACAGCAACAAAACAAAAACCAAACCTGCTCTTTTGTTGCAGGTTCTGTAATTGTGCCTCTCAGCCACTCACAAGCAAGCCCCTCCGCTGTCTCCTGTGGTACTATGGCCTCATTCACAATCTCCCCCATGTGTGGTCTGGGGAAGGAGGAGAAGGTGGTGGAGGTGGGTGGGGCTTCAGTCCTCCCCTCCCACTCTGTATAGTTGGGGGATCCCCACCAGTGAAAAGGTGAGGGGTTGTCTATTCCACAGAGATTGGCAGGGATATCCCTGCCAAGCTTATGCTAGAGAACAGTCCTCCTATCATGGCTGATGTCCAGGCTCTGCCTGGGTTCATCCCTCTCAGCAGTGCCCCAGCTGTGTGGGTCTGATGTTCAGAGGATTGCTGGAAAAGAGGGGATTGGATCTGCCCGGACTCACTGCTGATCTCTTTGTGGTTCTTCCCCATTTTTTGGTCACAACCTTTGTCCTGCAGGTGAATCAAGGTAGCAGGTGGAATGCCTGAGACTCAGCACTCATCCTGTCCCTCAGGAGTTTGTGTTTTCAAGATACTCCCTCTGAGTCACCATCAGCCTCTGAGTAATTAATCCGTGGGTCATAGAGATCAGGTCTGTTGCTCCATGGTGAGCATGCCGGAGCACTTTCCTGCCCAGTTTTCAAGAGGGTGGCAGGGTGCCTCTTTCATCTTCTTTATTGGGGCTCTGCTTCTGGGTGCTGTTGCTTCACAGCCCTTGCCGCCACTGTCTGGTCGGATGTTGCAGTGGTGAGGCAGAGCCTGGAGTCAACAGTCACTCCCTGCAGTTTATTCCTGGGAAGGTTTTTGCTGACTTTAAAAATATGATGCTCAGCTTCTGCACCCTAGGAAGCACTAGGGTCCAAGCAGAACAGATGCAGCACCAACCACTTCACCAGGAGAGCCCTGGTCACTTGCTCGCAAGTCTCCAGTCAGTCAGCCACTCACATAACCACTTACAAGGAATACAAAATTTTTCATGCATCCACTCACTCGCAGTGAAGCTCGCAGTCTGACTGGCTTTCTCCCTTCTGCCTATGTAGCTTATGATACCATGCATTTTATAAAACAGAGGTGGAGAGTTTTGATCCCTTGGGTGGCAACCAACTTTTAAGAAATTTTATTTTAAGTGGATGCAATCATATATGCTAAAAATTATAAAAAGAATACAGTATCCTTGACAAACATTTGTCGAGTACCTATGATATATCTTGCAATGTTCTTATCTTTGGAGTTTTATTAGTGAACAGAATATCAAGAAAATCGTAGCCCTCATAAAATATATGATATAGGACAAATTACTAATTCAGAAAATGACTAAATGACTTTTACCCTTCATTCAAAAATTATAAATATGCTCTACATTGGAAATATAAGTATAAACTCTCAACGGTTTACTAATTAAATAGGGACTTAAATACTTTAAATAAATGCATTTTAGAATTATATATTTATGTTTTTGAATAGAATTTTAAAAATTACATAGTACAATTTTCTAATTAAATTATAACATTCACAAATAAAAATGGTGTTTGGTAAGATGAAATGTTTTGCTTTGCTTTTTCATCTCTCTTTTTCTTGTTTATAGATGCTATGCAAAACTGAAGAATAATTTTTGTTATTACATTTTATTTTAAGAACACATACCCTACAAGAAGAGAAAAATTTCATGAATATATTTCACAGTTAAAGGTTAAATATACATATGAAAAAACAATTGGCAAAATCTTAAGAGAGCTAATACTGTAAATTACATAGTGAAGTCACTTAATTCTTTTTAAGAAACATTTCTGAAAAGAATAAGATGTTTGGGTTGCCTCAGTTAATAAGTATTGTATTTCACTGCTGTCTTTGGAAATGTAGAAGACAGGACTCTACCTCACAGTGGATGATATGAAATAAAAAATATATATAGCTCATTTATTTTTTAGATATAATTCCCTTTAGTACAATTATATTTTGCTATACAATTTTCTGTTCTTATATGCTATAATCAAAACATTGAAATTATAAGCAATATTGGACCATTTTAATATAATAAGGTGTGTAATTTTTGTGCCTTGGTTTTCAATATATTGCTTTCTCATACAAGTGTCTTTGAAGTAACGCTAAAGTGACTAATCTCACTTCAATTTTTTTTCAAGTTTCATAGTTATGTCATTAGAGAAATTTACTTCCTATTTGATCATATTCAGTAACTCCACCATGTTGCCTAGCTTAATATTCTGAGAAAGAAAGGTATAAAATGTGATGTGGGTTGTTGACTAATTGTACTCAATCTGAAATTGCCTGCTCATTACCATCCAAACCATTGGCTGCTTAACTAGTCAACTCCAGTAATTGTTGGGAGCCAGCCTTGGAGGCCCACCTGATTGACAGGGTCCTGGTGGGCCAAAGACCACGGGCCGCAGGGTGAGCCCAGGAAGCTGAGGCCCTTCTGTCTTCCACCTTTGCTGTTTGGTACTGCCGAAGAATTCTGTGCAGTCGTGGAAGAAGAAAATGGCATGTTTATGTGAAGTACTCACAGCTAACCTGGAAATGTCATGGTTTATTTTTCCACTTCCCACTATGCCATTTGGCCTTTTCTAATATATGCAAGGGTTAAACTCTAAAGCACATCAAGAATGCTTTCTTTCACTTGGTTATAAGTTACTAGATATTGCTTAAGTAATAAATGATATAAGTATATTCACTCATTTGATTTAGAATTATGTAGTTTGGTGTTTAGACATAAGGTTTTTTAGAAGCACAAGTTTATAGTAAGTTCATTATGAATTCATTATAAGTTCTAACACTTATATAGGAGTTATGTAGGTGATTTATAACACTGTTTTCACTGACTTAGGATAAAGATTATCTTTAAAGTTTTTACTTAATTCAATAGTTAAAACTCTAAGTTAACATTTATAAAGTGGATTTTCACTGAACTCATAATATACTAATCAGACACTTTTATGATAGATTAGCTAAAGACAGAAAGCAACCTTTGGGGGCCTGGGAAACACTACTAAAAGCTTCTTTTGAGTTCTCTTTAGAAATAAACACCATAGGATAAGAGAAACGTAATGAAGACACCTGGACAAGAAAGGCGGTTACAAAGCTCTGAAGGTCATAAAGCCCCAGAAGGAGAACTACTGCTATATGAAGAACTTTGCACTTGGAAACTTTCTGGAGACAGTTCAAGGACTGTAATTTGGGACTTTGGACTGAAACTATTTGGCTTTATGAATAAGACTCGTTGTCTGAAAGTTTATAGGCTTCTTGGCTTGTTTGTCACTTCTAGACCGCTAGATGGTGGTAACTTTTAAAGCATATGTACATGAAGGAATTTTCTTTGTCTTGCCCCTTTACAAATGGTATAAAAGCTCTGTGTTAACTAACATTAAATTGTCATCTGTTCAGGAAGCAGGTGTCCGAGTGTAATGGTTTCATCTTTCGCCTATCCATCTCTCCTTCAGGAAAGCCCACGACCCTTGCAAGGGGCTGAATCCCCGCAAGTGATGATAATAAAACATATGTTGCCATACACTACATGTAGATATGCTTGGACAAAAATGGCATTTTTTCACATATAATACCAAAGGAATATTCTTATTGTAGTTTAGAATAAGTTCAAACTTAATGCTGCATCACTTACTAAAAGTGGTTGTACATTTGATATTATTCTGTGATTTGAGTGTCTCTTTAAGGCACATGTGCATTCCTCCTTTCCAACTATTTAAATCTCATAAATATTTTAAAATAACTTGGCTATATTTCACAAAATCATCTCTACAACTATCAACAGGTATATATAAAATATAATGCACAGTTGAATTAAAGTAGATAGTGTGAAGGAATTTTGTGGATCTAGTCATCGTAGTAAAAGTTGATCAAAACTTTATATAAACTTTGTAATGTACAAAAATGGAAAACAAATTAAAGTAAATAAATTATATCATTTTAAAGGTAAAGCAACATACTACATCAATAAAAAGTTACTTCTTTTTACATTGTTTTGTATGCAACAGTGCACACTAATATAGTGTCTTATGATTTCCTGGTGATCAAGTTTTCAGTTTTGTAAACTTGTATGGTGCATAAGAACTTCTGTTGTTCAATAAGAAATATGTTGGAGGAAGAAACCAATGGAGGACTAAAGCATAGCAGTCATGTTTTCTGTAAATAATTAATATGCTCTGAATCTTAAGAACCCCTTATTTGATCAAATGACAGAATTCAGAGAGGTTTGGTTCCCAGAAATTTGTGTTGTTTGTACCAGTCTAGAAGTAAATATTTGAATCTGACTAAAATACTCTACTTCCAAACTCATTTGTCTTTGATGGCAGTGCAAAGAAAAAAATAAAAGAAAATTTACAAAGCATTCATTTTTTTTCAAAATGCTGTAAAACTCCAGGATTGGAAATGTTTAGTGACATCAGAGATGTTATACTGCGAGTGTTTATTGCTACATGCTTCACAGTTCAAACTGTTACTTGCAGATGTATATTTAAAGAGATGAGATGGAGTCCTACTTTAGAAGTTGGTTCCAACTGAAGTGTCTTACTTATTTTGTGAACATATTCCAGTGAACTGACATTATTAAAATTGAAAATACATCACAGAAAACATTTTTAGTAGAGATTCTATGCTGGATCAAGGACTCAGTGAAATGATTTAGGCTTACTGGTACTTACTACTTCTCAAGCATAGACAAATTAATGATCTATATAACTAGATTTTACCATTTACAGATATGAATCTGAAGCTGTTCAGAAGGCAGTAAGCCAAAAACTTCTTTACTCAAGTGTTCATTTGATTGAATAACCATAAATCTATACATTTTTATATAGAAGAGTTCTAAGAGGAAACTGCCAGGCAATTATTTTTGTGACCATGAGGTGGCATGGAATGTGACCTATCTTGTAATGCTGCATATTTTATATAGATTTGAAATTGCATTGCTTTTCAATTCTAGAATGATTAAAGGCATTGCACTCAGTAGAAAATCAACAGGAGGATGATTAGGAGCATATCTGAAGACTTTGCATTTTAATGAGAACATAATTATTCATCCAAATTTCTCTAAGCAAAAGTTTTCCTTATGATATGCAGACATCATTAAAGAAACATGGTATGTTGAGAAAAATGCAATGATATTTAAATTAAAGGTTAAGCGCAACAGTAAAAATAGGACATCAACTTTGAAAATCTTAAGTAATTGACAGCTGTAGTAATTGTATCTGGTTTATGATTGGAAAAATAATATTCTAAAATATAAATGAAATGATTGTAAATGGTGGTTTCCAGCTGAAAAAAAAAATATATACCACATAAACAACTTAGTAAATGTGAAACCATATTACACAAACTCAATTTTAACATACATGTTAAATGATTTGAAAATAATTATTTAAAAAATTATTGCATAGGCCTCAATTTCTGACATTAACCCTCTTATCACAATGATGGTAATAAACTTCAGTGATGCTCTACATAACATTTAATAGAAATGTTCATGGTCAAAAAATGTCATTTTAATTTATTCATTCTCGATAAGATTTTTTTATTATTATTGCCTCCATAATAGGTGGGTAAAAATGTGAGCAGCTATGAAAATTATAATATACATATTCCTTTCCCAGAATCAAAAAGAACCTAGGACCTAAAGCAGAAAGCTTAGGAGAAATTTTACATACTTCATCATTTTTTTTCTTATTTTAACAGAAAAAACATTTGCAACGAAGCTGGCTTGAACTCATGTCTTTCCAGTAAGTTTTAAATCCTCAGCTTGCAAATTAAGGTAGCATCAATTCAGAAATTTTTGTGTGTTAAAACTTCTGTCAAGTTTTTTTTTTAATTTTTTTTTAAATTGAGTCAAGTCTCACTCTGTCGCCCAGGCTGGGGTGCAGTGGCACATTTCCAGCCACCGCAGCCTCAACCTGCTGGGTTCAGGCGATCCTTCAGAACCAGCCTTCAAAGTAGTTGGAACTACAGGCAAGCGCCACCAAGCCCCGCTAGTATTTGTTGGTTTATTGCAGAAATGAGGTCTCGCCAAGTTGCCCAGGCTGGTCTTGAACTCCTGGGCTCAGGCCATCCTCTCACCTCGGCCTCCCAAAGTGCTGGGATTATAAACATGAGTCACCCCATCCAGCCCTGTCAAGACAGTTTTACATGACAGAAAGAGATAGTGTAAGTGAAATGAAAACGCAATTGAACTCATACACTTCCTGATTAGAAAATGTATTTGCTACTCTCTCTGTAAGTATTTTCCTTTTTTTTTTTGAGTTGGAGTCTCACTCTGTCACCCAGACTGGAGTGCAGTGGCCGCTCCCGGCCACCGCAGCCTCGACCTGCTGGGCTCCGGCGATCCTTCCGCCTCAGCCTTCCCACTAGCCGGAATTACAGGCACGCGCTACCACGCCCGGCTGATTTTTTGATTTATTGTAGAGATGAGGTCTCGCTGCCCAGGCGGGTCTCCAACCCACAGTCTCAGGCAATCCACTCACCTCAGCCTCCCAAAGGGGCAGGATTACAGGCTGAGCCACCGAGCCGGCTAAGTATTTTCATTCCATCACAAAGGCCACAGAGAAAGTTGGAGCACATGGCTGGCATTCACTGAAAGTATTATGGAACTGTGACTCAGAAACCTTGGTGTTTTGAGTTCTGTAGATACATGGAAAAGAATTTAGGAAAAGTTGAAATCCTTTCTTACATATACAAAAAAAAAAAATCGCGGCCAGGCACAAAGCTCATGACTGTCAGCACTTTGGACTGGTGAGGTGGGAGGATTGCTTGAACCCAGGAGTTTAAGACCAACCTAGGCAGCGTAGTGACACCTCATCTCTACAAAAATAAAAATAAATTAGCTGAGTGTGCCTGTCTGTAGTCCTAGCTACTTGAGAGACTGAAGTAAGAGGATTACCTCAACCTAGGAGTTCAAGGCTATGGTGAGCCATGATTGTGCCGCTGTACAACCTAAGTGACAGAGTGAGACTACGCCTCAAAAAAAAAAAATAGTTATTAA
Source organism: Carlito syrichta (assembly GCF_000164805.1). Classification (NCBI taxonomy): domain Eukaryota; kingdom Metazoa; phylum Chordata; class Mammalia; order Primates; family Tarsiidae; genus Carlito; species Carlito syrichta. The sequence continues at coordinate 122,387 of NW_007255873.1, read as the reverse complement.
AACATACCAATTAAATAGCACATCTGTGCTTCTAATAAACCTCTTATGTTGTGATCTCAACTTGATTTCTTGATGTAAAAGGAAATTAATATGACTGCAACTCTACATACACTAAATAACAAGATGGCAACATTTTACTCAAATTTCCAGTCTTTATTTTGCACACCAATCTGACTGTTTTACATAATTCTTGTGAAATTTTCTTTGTTTTATTATACATAATAATTATGCCACAAATAATATTTTTTCTGTATCTAAACTCCATCAAAATGTAGTTAAATGCCTTTTTCTGTTTATACTTTCAGTTATTGACTTTTATTTTTTAGGCCCGTGTATATTCAAAAAACTAACTTGAAACTTGAAAGAAACCAGATCTACTCTGTTGATACATATGTAAGTTTTTACTACACACAGACTACTGGTAAATTTAATCAATTTAATTTTGATTGAATATATCATTCTTTAAGTTTAATTATAACAGGAACTTTCCTTTCTGTTCTTTACTTTTCTTCCCTTTTTCCTATGATGAATTGTCCACCACATTTTTCTTTTTAAACCTTAGTTATTATCATGAGTGTCTTAGTCTTCAGAGACTGTTATAACAAAATACCATAGACACAGTGGTTTAAACAACAGACATTTATTTTTCACAGTTCTAGAGAGTGCAAAGTACACAATTAAGTAGCTAGCTGATTCATTTCCTGATGAGACTTCCCTTTGTGGTTTGCAGATGGTTGCATTCTCTCTCAGTCTTCACATGGTAGCAGAAAGAAAAAGAGCTCTGATGTTCCTTTCTTATAAGCTTACTAATTCAATCGTGGGGCCCCATGTTCATGGTATCATATAAACATAATCAGCTCTCAAAGGTCCCTCCTCCAAATATCTTCACATTGCTGATGATGGCTTCAACATATAAATTGGGGGTGGAAGGCACAAATAATCAGTCCTTAGAATGTAAGGGTAATTATCTTTGACTACATGTTTTCATACAAGAATTTGTTCTGAAAAAACATATTTGCAAAGTGGTCAGGAAAAAAAAATTACAGATTAATCTGTAACAATATATCTAAATCAAGGTATGCTGACACATTCATTGTAACCAATACTTGTGAGATTACAGCAAGTAATTTATTTATAACAACAGAGAAATGCAAGTTATATAAAGTTTATTCATAAAAGAACATATTAAAGTTTTCCAAATGCTACTCTCTCTCTCTCTCTCTCTCTCTCTCTCTCTATATATATATATATATATAATTGAATTGAAGAGGAAGTGATATTCACTGGGAATTTGGTATCCACCAGTACCTACCTTTCTAATGTTATAGCTAAACAAAATGACTGTTAAAACACAGTAAGTAGTTGGTTGTGCTATGAAATTCTATAATGATTTGTTTTTCTGTCATAATCTTAGTTTGCCCATGGGAGGAGTATGTCTTGCATGTTAACTTCATAATCTTATGTCTTGGTTACAGAAAAAGAAGTGACATTCTCTAGGCTTATGGTATTAGTCTTATTTTTCACTGTCTCTTACTTAAGTTCATAAGTGTGTTTTCAGAATATTTATTAGAGAACTTTGACCGCTCCCAGCTGTACCCGTGAAATTTTTTATGAGTAGCTATGCTGTCTGAACCTGTGATTGTATCTCTAGTTTAAGAAACTATTTTATACCAACTAATTTATTAAAGCAGTATTAAAAACACATCAATATTTTCAAAACATTATAGTAAAGAGTAAGAAAAGAAAATATCTAATTAACTTATTTTAAAGAGATCAGAGCTCAGTTGTTAAAATGTATAAGCTAGTTAATCCATGGGGAGTACTTGAATCTTTACATATTACATTTATAATAAATTTAACTTCAAGGCTTAATACATGAGTGAAACATAATGTAAGATACTGAGGAGGAAAGACATTCCATTGAATGCACGTATTGTGGCACCTACTCTGTGCAGCTAATTATCCTGGTGTGCCTGAGGAAAGAAGCTCCCAATCCCATGGAGCTTAAGACACTGAATATGTTATTTTCAATATGATTCTCTTCTTTACGCATGCATTTTAGCATGTCTTGAGTAAAAAGTAATTAAAATGAATAGGGTGCAAGGAAAACACAAGAAGAGAAGGGTATTCTAGGCAGATGGAATATTTTGTCTGCAGCTTTTGGCTAAGAGACAGCATGAAATATATAATGACTGAACTAGAGGAAGAGTGACAGATAATAAGATTGTATGATAGGAGCTAACTCTTGGAGAACCTTTCAAGTCATTCTTGAAGAGGTTGGATGTTATCCCAAGAACAATGGAAATCCATTAGAAAATTATAAACAAGTATATAAAATTATCAGTATCTACTTGGAAAAAAAGACTCGGGCTACACCTGTGCATTTCACAAGTAAACAAAGTGAAACAATTGTATTAGTTTTAAAGGAAGAGATGATAATGACTTATATTAGAGTGGTGGTAAATTAATTTGATAGACGCAGTCAGATTATGTAGATATTTGGAGATATAACTAACAGGACTGGGGCCTAGATTTTCTGGACTAAAAGAATGAGACAGTGTGTGGTAATTAGTGTTCTCCATAAATGCATCCTTTACTGCTAGGAATTCAAGTAGGTAATGAACAGGAAAATTTGATGAATTTAGTAACAGAAATATCTTTGGCAACCTTTGCACTTTCTCTCTCTCTCTCTCTCTCTCTCTCTCTCACACACACACACACACACACACACACACACACACTCACACACACCCCACATCTGTAACACCATGTGAAAAGGAGTCATATGTTTTTCTGACTAGTGTGTCTGTCAGATTTTGGTGAAATAAGAATCTCAGAGAGTGTGGTCTAAATTTATTATAAATGTAAGAAAATGTTAGAAAATTGAAACAAACTTCCTAAATTCAGTGGGAATAAAGTGTCATAGGATGGCAGAACCTAACTGGAGCATTTAGTCACCTAAATAATTATGGTTATTATACTTAACAGTAAGGCAAGCTTAATAAGAAACTGCCTGCAAATGATCTATGATCTTCCAAAAATTCTCACAATTGTCACTTTGACTCTAGCAAAAGAAATTATATAATTTAGCAAAAATGCTAAATCAGAATAATCTATAGTGAACTTGAAATATATATATATATATATATTACTATTTCCCCATCAGTGCATTAGTATAAGGTGCATTTGAACAATGCTGATACATTTCATAGAAATTCCTTGCTAGGTGTATTAACTAAGCATCTGGGTAGTAAACAGGTAGAAACAGTAAAACCCTGTTTAGTTTATACAAAGAAAATATATAGCTGTTAAGGGTATTATAATTTCAGTTAACTATTTAGTGCAAGGTCCACCAAAATTTTTCTCTACAGATTGGATGGTGAATATTTTAGGCTATGTGGACCAAATGACCTCTCTCGCAATTACCCAATGCTTCTGTTGTAGTGTGAAAAGAACAGACCATTTGTAAGTGACTAGCTCTGATCCAATAAAGCTTTAATTGCACAAAAGTCATAAAATTAGGTGCAGCTTGTAGGGTAAAGTTTATCATTATTAGATTGAAAGTGTCACAACCACTTGCTAATTTTCTAACAAGAGTCAGTTGAAAAATAACTATGTTGTATCCCTTGAAGTATGTAATCTACTTTCCTTATAATCTCCAAATTTGAGTATTTACCTGCATAATTATGTTTTAAGGATAGGGCTATTATTGATGATTCTTGAAAAGAAATCTTGAAAACTGGCTCTAATATAATGCCAATATTAAGGGCCTGAGATGCTAAGTTGGACTAACCCACAGAGAAACATGTGTCTAATGATAAACCCAAATGACTGCTTATACTCCCCAGTCATGAATTAGGAAGTAAAGCTTAACAATTTTGATATACAAGGGTCAGTAGAAATCAGTGGCATTTCTCCTTCCTGTCTGAAAAATGAATCACAAACATCAGATTTGTGTGTGTGTGTGTGTGTGTGTGTGTGTGTGTGTGTGTGTTATGGTGGTGTCAGTGACATTATCAAATATAGAGAGATCATGAATAACAAAGTCTCTGTTACCCAATTATGTATGTTTTCACAGATATCTTCTTCTAGGTGGAACAAAGCAATCCAGTCACTGGTACCAACTATCCAGCAGTTAATATTGATGTCTCTTTTCCCCTATTTTAATAAACAAAAAAATAGTTTGCTTTCACATGAAGGACAAAAAAAAATACTGCCTCAGGCATGAGACAGATTTTCTATATCTGTATCACAAAAATTCTAGCCTTCTGAAGGTCACAGAGAATATTGTTTCAATTACAATGGCATTATTTTAAATATGTGAAGCACAAGAAATTGTGAATAACCATGAAATCAGTTCATTTAAAACATGAATTTTGAGATGAACCCTGAATGGAGAGAGCTGTCCTCCAGCTTATCCTTCTCTGCCATTTTATTGCCTTGATTCAGTAGAGAAAATTAAGAGTCTGTGGCAATTCTAGGTCCTCTGTGAAGGCTAAGCAAGTTCTAATGGGAGATTTTGGGACCAAAGCTAAGATTACCTTAGGTAATCAGTATTAGACATTTAAGAAAAAAATAATTTTAATGCCATAGGGCTCCAATTGAAACTGAACATCTGGCTGTCAGATGTTTGGTGACTTCTCAGTGCTCATGAGCAGGATAATGCCATCTAATCTTCCTAGTAACTAAGGAGGATTTCTCCTTCAGCATTCCATTAGAAGTTGGATGTAGTTTGCATGTAACATATACTGGGAATGTACTATGAATATGCCTCTTACAAGCCTACTGTTCCTTCTTCTGCTCATTCTCTCTCAGTTCATACTAATCATTTCAAAGTTGATTGTTTTGACCAGGAATGAGAGCAAAGAAAAAAAAAAAAAAAAAGACCTGAATTATAGGTGGTTCTGAGTGATATTCTGGCACTAATTGAAAATTGGAAGTGGATTATTCTAGAATTGTAATGAAAAGAAAAATTCTATATTGGTCATTTTTCCCGCTGTCTCTAATGCTGTTCCATATCTTTTCATCAAAATTATGTTGTTGAAAATGGTCTTCAACTAATATAGAAGCATATCTTTCTAAATCACATGGAGTTCAGTAATGATCTATTCCAATAAGAACATCTTCGAATAACATACAAGAAGAAATAAATCACAAAAAATATATTGAAACTTCTATGGCAATAGTCATGAAGCTCCCTTGTTCTTGCTTTTTATGTATGTGTGTGTAGGGAGAATGTGAGGGATTGACTGTGCGTATACCTATTTTTCCTCTGACATTAAAATATATAGGTCTTTATGTGTTCATATGCTTTCCATTGCTTATTATTAGGTGTTCTGGTTTTGATTGACAGAATAATGGAATGAGGAAGCACTGAAGTAAGCTAACTCTAGGTTATTTAATGTAACTTAGAAGTTGGTGTAAAAAGAAGTCATTTGTGCAGCAAAGATGCTGCAGATATACTTGAGTTGCTTGCTCACATATCTGTTTTGGTTATTTTCTAGGTGCTTTTGAGTTTCTGCCAGCAAACTCTTGCATATTTTTGCTTCCAAAGAAGCATAACTAGTACTTGGGAAAAGTGTTTGATGGAAGAGTCACTACATACCAACAACTGATACAGTAAAAGATTGAATGACATTCTGGGATCTTGACATGAATTTGTTGCTAGTAAATTCATACAGTGTAATTTGTTTATGTTCTTATTTTCAGTGTTATTATGTGTTTACTTATGTCCCAATTCAGTTGAGGTATCTTATATGAAAGAGTTTGTACAGTGGATGCATTATTACAAAATGAACACATCGTGGGATAAACACTTAGATCAAGAGACACAACATTAATGCTACCAGAACCTCAGAAGCACTCATTTTGTCCATTTCAATCACTACTGCACCATAATTTGATTTTTAGAAACAGATTATTCCTGCTTGTTTTGAAATGTTTATAAATATAATGTGTACATATTCTTTTTGTAGCTATTTTCATTTAATAATGATGTTTTTAAGGTTCATTGATGTTACTTTATACAAGTACATGTAATTGATTGCCATTGATATTTATCATTTCGTAGTAGAAATATATCAGTGTTTATTTAAGCATTGAAGGATAAGAAGGGTAATTGTGCATATTTTTGTTTACACATTTATGAATAAGGCTGCTTCAGACATGGTAAATTTGTCTTAGTGAAAATTTATAACCATTTTTGTGGGGAAGTGAAATTGCTAGGTCATAGATTATGCTAATATTGATTGAAGTAGACACTATCAAAAAGTTTTTCAGAGTGTTGCAGCAATTTAACTCTCATCAGCAATGAATGTGAATCCTAGTCACTCTGTAATTTAGCTAATATTAGTAACATCAGTCTTTTGCATTTTAAACTTTCTGATAATTATTTTGTAGCACTGCACCCCTAAGAATTAATGAAGTTGGACAACTTTATAAATGTGCTTATTGGTCTTTTAGATACTCATTTTTTTTTTTGTTTGCAAAGTGTTTATTTAAGTCTTTTTCCTATTTTTTTTAAAGTAGGTCATATGTGTTTATTATTATTTAATATTGCTCTCTATATATCATATACACATTCTTTTTCAGATGTATTTTCACAAATATTTCCACTCTCTTTCTGGTGTCTTTTTAGAAACCGAATTTCTTAATTTTAATATGATATTCTTTATTTTTTATGATAAATTCTTTGTGCTTGCAAAATAAGATATTTTCACCTTTTGTAATGTCATACATTGTTATGAACTGCATGCTTATGGCTCCTCAACATTTATATGTTAAAACTCTAACCCTTAATGTGATGTTATTAGGAGGTGAGATCTTTGATAGATGACTAAGTTTAAATGAGGCTATGAGGGTGGAGCACACAATGGAAGTAGGGTCCTTATAAAAAGATTAGAGCATTTTCTCTTTCTCTTTCTCTTGCTCTCAAATTTAATATGTTTAATACATGCTTATAAAATGAAGATTTTTTTTTTTAGAATACCACAGAATTGACCTGGAATACAAGAGATTTACTAAAAATTTATTTGAACATCCCCCTTGCTATGGGGGCCACACAGGTCCCTACGCTTAACCTCTGCCCTCCTACAAGAAGTTACAGGTCAGGAAATCACCCCCTTGGCACAAGCTTCTGGTGGTGAAAGTAGAGGCAGGAGCCTGAGCCTGCAGCTCTTCCCAGGCTAAGAATGATATGTTACCCAGGCTTTGGCTTGGCAGCTGTTTAGACTCAAGGTTACATGTGAAAGGTTTTTTTTTCATAGGTATTTTGCTTGATAGTAAGGTTTGAGCATCTATTGAGCCCATCACCCCGATAATGAATATGGCACCCAATGGTTGGTTTTTCAACCCTTACCTCTTTTCTCCCTCCTCACTTTAAGAGTTTCCAGTGTCTACTTTTCCTATCCTAATGCCTATGTGTCCCCATTATTTAGCTCCCACTAATAAGTGAGACAATGTGGTATCGTTTCTGTGTTAATTCACTTAGAATGATGATATTGATCGGCATTCACATTGCTACAAAAAATATGATTTTATTATTTTTTATAGCTGCGTAGTATTCCATGGTGTATATGTACCACATTTTCTGTATCATCATTGACATGCATCCAGTTTGCTTCTATGTTTTTGCTACCTTGAAAGGTGTTGCAACAAATATACAAGTGCAGATGTCTTTTTGGTAGAACTATTTATACTTCCTTGGTTATATATTCTGTAATAGGATAGCAGGATTGAATGGTAAATTTATATTTAGCTCTTTGAGAAATCCGCAAACTGCTGTCCACAAGGGTTGAACTAGCTTACATTCCTACCAACAATTTATTAGTTTTCCCTTGTCTCCACAACCTTGTCAATACCTGTTGTTTTTTGACTTGATAGCAATAATCATTCTGAGTGACAGGAGATGGACTCTCATCGTGATTTTCATTTTCATTTATCTGTGCAAGTCGAGAAGAGGGCCTTCACCAGAAAATGAACACACACAAGCTAAATACGAACTTTATGCACTAATTTTCATTACATTACTGATAATAGTTAAATAAATATCTGAATATATGCAACATACTTTGTTCATGAATTGATTAATTCAATATTGTAAAAGATATATTTTCAACCCAGTTTTTGTCTATAGTCAGTGCAGTCCAGATTGACATCTTAACAGGCTGTGATTATAAAATTCAACAAAGAAATGATAACTTTTATATGGAATTGCAAGGGATCAATAATATAAAAAGAATCTTAAATAAGATAAAAAATAAAACTAGAGAATTAGATTACCAAAAAGCATAATTTGTCTAAAAATCTATAATTATTACAACATGTTATCATACTAATGCTATCTTGACATTGTCTAATACATTGTCTAAAAAGGATAAAACTAACAAAAAATTCTAAGATTAAAAAAATAGAGATATCAACACTAACCACAAATATATGATCACCCAGTTTATGACAAAAGTGATCAAGACAGGATGATATTTTAAATTTTAATTATTTTCATTAAATAACTCAGGGTCAATTATAAAGTATTTGGGAAACATGAATGCCAAGAAAATTAAGGGAAAATTCAAATAGCCAGGATATCCTTAAGTCATATGGGACAAGAGACATATTAAGATTTTATGTGTGGGGAGGTTGAGGTGAGAGAATTATCTGTGTCCATGGGTTACAGACCAGCCTGGGCAACTTGGCAACACCTCATCTCAACAATTAAAAATGAGTAAATAAATAAGAATAGACTAGATGTGCTGGGACATCTCTGTATGTTCCAGTTACTTGGGAGGTTGAGATAGAGGAATGGCCTGAGCCCAGCAGGTAAAGGCTACTGTGGCCATGAGTGTGCCACTGACTCAAAAAAACCCAGATTCAAAAAAATCAAAAAAACACACACCAAAAAACAGATTATACGTATGTGTGTGTGTGTGTGTGTCTGTGTGTGCATATGTGTATATACATATGTGTATATAATAATCAGTAAGAAAAAGACTGACAATAGAATTTTTAAAAATTGCAAGCACTATTAACAGTCACCTCAAAAAAGTGTGCAATTTATGATTAATAGCCAATAAAAACATTGAAAGTTGCTTTATTATATTAGACATCACTATTTATGCAAATTAAGGTTAAAATAAAACAAAATTACACATATATGAGAAAGGCAAAAATTAAAAGGTCACAAGTTGATGGGAATTTTGAACAACTTGATTTCTTTTATATTAGTTTAGGGGTCCAATTTCTTCAATAACTTTGGAAAACTGACTCCTTTTGCTAATAATGAACAAAACATATGTTGCAACAATTACATTTCTATATGTACAACAGAACTGGCACGTCATCACCAAAAACCTTCAGATACAGCAACATTTATGATAAAAAATATAAAAATAACACAATGTTCTATGGTAGAATGGCAAATCTATGTTGGTATATACAAATACATAGTAGAATTCTGTACAGTGATATCAGAATAAGAATTGCAGTTTGGAGGTCCTATAAGAATTTTTGAGAGTGGTTATATTTCTAGGAGGTAATGAGTAAAAAAGGGACTTATGTTATTAATATGCTGTCCCTAAAAGAATATTAGTTGCACTTTGAAAAAATGTATTTAATGAAATTAAGATTATTCTAAAATAAAAACTCTAAAAGATAACAAAGGAAAATATTATCTCAGCTTTTAATTTATTTGCACTTTGAAAAATTTATTTAATATAATTAAGGTTTATTCTAAAATAATAAAACCTTCTAAAAGATAACAAAGGAAAATATCATCTCAACTTTAAATGAACTGTACTTTCTATGCAAAAAGACACAAAACGTCTTGAGAGAAAAATAAAATTTATTACAAGTTGGTAATTTAAATTGTTTTATTAAGAGATCTTATTTTAAGAGATTAATTTTAAGAGATTAACATCAACCAGCTCTCTAGGAGAAAATTTTGCAATACTTAAATAAAATACGTATCCATTGCACACAAAGAGTGATCAAAAGAAAAATAGCTGACCAATTAATTAAAGATGGGCAAAAGCTTGAATAGTCATTTCATAAAAGAGTATGTGCAAAAGTCCAATAAGCACATGAGCAGATGTTCAAATATTTTGGTCACCAGGGAAATGCAAATAAAATCACAGAATGATTAATATTAAAAATAAAACCAAAACCATGAAAATATAGAATTATATAAAATTAGTAAGTAGCATGCATCATGGGTGCTCAATGGCCTCTCATTTATTTTGGAAAATTATCATTTACTTTGAAAAAATTATCAATATCTGTTAAAGCCACACGTAGAATGCCTCTGATTCTCAATTGCATCTCGTATTTTATGCCCAACAGAAGCATGTGTATTTCTTTATTATTAATGAATACTGAGACTTGGCTGAAGAAAAGGCCAATGTACTTGAAAACAGCAATACATAATTAAATGAACACGTTACCAAAAAAAAAAAAAAAAAACTATTAAAAAGTAAGTAGGCAGAATCTAAGTGACCCATGAGGCAATAGCAAGCAAGGACGTTCAGAATTTTCAGTTCAAGTTTGTGAGAGAAATAGGTAAAAATGTGTTTTTTTCCATTTTCCCAGAATTAAAAGTCGCAATTTCTTTCTTGTGTTTTTCAACCATCTGTATGTAATTTACAATCTTCATAATGTATCATCACTAAATAATTCATTATGAATTGCCCAAGAATGGAGATAATATCTTCTGATACTTTTATCTTGAGAAATTTTCATTAATTGCTGATATCATCAAGCATTATTTCATATTTTCCATATTAGATCATATTTTCCAAATTACAGCAATGTTTTCTTTATTAAATTTGGTTTAAATTTGGCATCCATCAAGATTAATGTATTGTAATTGTTATTTATTTATCTTTGAATTATTTTTAACAAACCCTACCCCTAAACTTAGCACTCTTGTTTGTTTGATGATTTACGTGATATAGACCCTTTGGACACATTCCAGTCTGTTTCATTGGAGATAAGTCTAAACTTCTGGATCATTCTGATTATTATCCTACAGAAAAAAATTGATATTTTGGGGGATGTATGGTAAGAGTACCATTTAAGTAATATGTGTATTTACTTTATATAAGTGCAAAATCTAAGACTGTGTCACTATATGTGACAATAAATTTCATCAGCCAAATAAGGTGGTAAATCTGTCTATTGTAAAAAGTACATTTATTTCCCCTTGAACTGATAATAGTTTGTTTAACAATGCTTTTTTGAAATTACTGCAAATGATGTCTCTATTTTCTATGTAACTTTTGAAGTCTCATCAGAGTGATGTAAAAGATTTTTTTTTTTTTTTTCCTGAGTCTTTGTCTCACTCCGTTGCCCAGACTGGAGTGCAGTGGCACACTCATGGCCACCCCAGGGTTGACCTGCTGGTCTCAGGCGATCCTTTTGCCTCAGCCTTCCAAGTAACCAGAACTACAGGTACATGCTACCACATCTGGCTAATTTTTTTTTTTTTATTACTTATTGTAGAGATGAGGTCTCACCATGTTACCCAGGCAGTTCTCAAACTTATGGGCTCAGGTAATCCCCTCACCTTGACCTCCCAAAATGCTGGGATTATAAGTTTGAGCCACCGCACCTGGCTGTAAAAGATTTTTTTCTTTTAAAAAAATTTTTATGTACACTTTAAAATTAATTAATTAATTAATTATTTTTTATTTATTTATTTTAGTTGGAGTCTCACTCTTGTTGCCCAGGCCAGAGTGCAGTGGCACATTCACAGCCACCACAGCCTTCACCTGCTGGGCTTAGGCGATACTTCCATTTTAGCCTTCCAAGTAGCTGAACTACAAATGCATGCCAAATGATTTTTTAAATAAATCTCTATATTTGACCACTGCAGCTGCTGAATTGAAATTACCTGTTACCCTTTCCACTTGTCAACCCTCTGATTAATGCGATACACAGAGACACAACCTAACTTCAACCTTGACTCGTCTAAAATAAATTTGTTTTCCGCTTTCCTTCCACTCAAATAAGATTCTTTTATAAGAAATGGGATTTTGGAAACAATTCTTAACCCAGGGAAGGGAGGGACATGCCTCATCAACAAGGGTATCTGCATAATAAACATTGGTATACCTAACCCTGAATTATACTCTACATCTTTAAAATTTAAAATTAAAAAAAATAAAATCAAATAAAATTTAAGCTTTATGTTTGCCTTGTGTGGCCCTATGTGATCTGGTCCTTGTTTCCATCTCCTTCCTGTTAACTTCAAATTCCTACCTATTTGCTCACTCACTTTATGTGACTCTTCTCTCTTCCTAGTACCAGAAGGATGGCAAGACTTCTTTGAAGTTTGCATGTTTTCCCTCTAAGTAGACATTTGTTTTCTGGATAGTTCATGATTATCTCTTTCTCCAAATCCAAAGCTTCCTATTTGTAGTGAAAATTTTTCTAGTGCTACAAATAAAGTTAATTTTAAAGAATAGAGACTGTGCCGGCTTGATTCGGTTTTTCATTGTGGCATCCTCAGCTACAAGCACATCAGATGGCTGTTAGAATATTCTTATTATGTATTTTGTAAATTAATGAATCAATGAATCCATGTGTCTTTGATGTGTCCTTTTCTTTTGTTAGCAGTCAGGTACCGAATAAAAGCTATACAGATAGTCCCTGACTTACAAAGTTTCAACTTATGATTTTTCATCTTCACTGTGATGTGAAAGTTATAAACCATACTTTAAACTTTTAATTTTGATCTTTTATAGGCTAGTGATATATGGTACAAAATTCTCTCTGGAATATCAAGCAGACAGAGTTCCCAGTCAGCCACACCATCATGAGAGTAAACTGATACTCTACAGTGTACTCTACTGTGTTGCCAGCTGATTTGCTCCACCTTAGACTGAGTTAGTCTTGCATTTAAAGCAGGCTAAGCTAAGCTATGATGTTCAGTTGTTTAGGTGTATTGAATGCATTTTTAATTTTTATTTTTATTTACAGTGAGTTTATCAGGAACTAACTTTACAGTAAAACAAGAAGTTTCTGTAGCTTGCTGTCAAGAAGAATGAGTCTGTGTTGTTTTGTAGTAGAATGTTGATTTTTGATAAAGTGATTCTGTATAAGTTTTTTAATAAAAAAGTTACCATTGCTTTCCTGCACTATTAAAGGATTCAAATTTAATAATTTTTAAAAACTGAAATAAGCACATTACTAACTGATTAAATATAATTTACCTATTTAATCAAACTAATAATTTAACTAATGATTTGATCACTGATTTTATTTTAGAAAGGATAATCACTGCATCTAGTACTTATATATAGTTTAGATATTTTGAGTTGAAGATATTGTATAATAACAAATTATGAAAAATTGTCAATTATCAAGATATCATAACACAAAAAAGAACATGTACACATAGATATACACATAGAAAAGGAAGAGATTAATAAGAAAAAAGATCCATAGTTTGTCAGATAATACAACATAGATATAAATTGATATCTTAAAAATATTTTCCATGTTCTTCTTTGTACTCTAACATGCTTTCCTTAGTGATTCATAATACCTATCTTGAAAATATTAATTGCATCTATAATTTCAATTTTATTATCTATTATTATTATTAATATAACTAATTTTGAGTTTTCATTTCATGTGTTACAATATGGAAAATGTGAATTTATTCCTTTATTCAAAGTAAAATGTACTATAAATGTAGCACTGGTAATTCTAATAATCTCTAAACATGAGTGATTATATTCTCCATAAAAATATTTATTTTCAACTTCACTAGGTTCTTGTAAAAATTAAGATGTGGTAATATTGTATTTTTGGAATAGTCATCTACCCTATTCATCATTTATGCTTTTGTTATAAAAGTGTTAAACTTATGAAGAGAAAGCAGTAAAGATAGAATGATTAAGAATATGTTGTAATAATTAAATAATTTGTAATAATTATTAACCTGTTTCATTGTACAATATTCATCCATCAACCATTCTTGTTGAGGAGTTTCTAAAATACTTCAAGGTGAAAATATTACTCGAGCAAAGTCATTAACCACTAGGTGGTAGTATATCCTTTCTTATTTTAACAAAAAAGTAGTAATTTCAATTTATTTTTATAATATTTAATTGCAAAGAATGATAATAGTTAATTTATAAAAGCAAGTTTAGTACTGGTTTATATAAGCATTGTTATTTAAGTTTCTGGCTTCAGATTTTTCCAATTTTCTACTTATGTTTTCTGGTTATGGACTGTATAAAAACTCCATATACAATGATTTGTATAATTCATGTTTCTTTGTTCAAATAACATGTTTTCTAATTTATGAATATAAACTTAAGCACTTTTAATTACAATATATTAATATGTCTACTTTGGTTCCATTTATATTTTGGGTATTTAACTTTCATTTTACAGAAAAAAACATTCATCCACAAAAAATTTTGTATGAATAGAATTACTTTATTGTAAATACTATTATTAATGGAAGCTAGTCTCATTTATTACTTCAGGGAAGCACAGAAATTAATTTAAAATAAGACATTATTTCAAAGGTGATATCATTGGGTGATTTTTCTTCTTTTCTTTTATTCTTTACCAAAATGTGCCATTGTAACCCTTGTAATAAAGGCATGTTAATTACATGTTGTTTTTGATGTTTTCGGTGCTTATGAAAATAGCATATATATTATATAAACACCTGCTTAAAAGTGTTGTCTTTTGTAATGACTACATTTATCCACTTAATAAGATTATTTTATTAAGAAGTATTCCAAAGAAATAGAGAATTATCCCTACTATTATGACTTTCCCAGAGGTCAAAATTGGCATAAGGTATCTGGAAGACTATTTTAAACTGTATTTTATAAAAGATAGACATTGATGTGGAAACAGTAGTTCTAGAAATGTATTTATGAAAATGTGAAATAATTCAGCTGCAAAAATGTTTCATAACAATATTATTAATAATAATGGAGACTCTGATAGTCTTTATACAATTTAAAAATCATTAATGATAAGTGATATAATGGCAAATATAAATAGCAATGAAACATTTCTATATTGATTATTATATTAATTATTTTAATTAATTGAATATAGTAAAAGGTCCAAAAAAGAAAGAGAACTACAGGCCAATATCCTTGAAGAACATAGATACTAAAATTCTCAATAAGGTCCTAGGAAATCGGATTCAATAATACATCTCAAAAATTATCCTTCAAGACCAAGCGGGCTTCATCCCTGGGATGCAGGGCTGGTTTAACATTCATAAGGCCATAAACATAATAAATTTATCAACAAATGTAAAAAAAAAACCCACATGATTACATCATTAGACATGGAAAAAGCTTTTGATAAAATCCAGCATCGCTTCTTGATAAAAACCCTCAAACATCTAGGCTAAATGGAACATACCCAAAAGAGTAAGAGCCATCTACAAGAAGCTCACAGCCAGCATACGGTTAAACAGACAGAAATAGAAATCATTTCCCCTAAAAACCAGAACAAGACAAGGTTGCCCACTCTCACCTCTCATTTTCAACATAGTTTTAGAAGTCCTAGATAGAGCAATCAGACAAGAGAAGGAGATCGGTTGTATCCAAAGAGGAAGTCAAGTTATCCCTCTTTGCAGATGACATACTATACCTCAAAAATCCAGGAGAATCAGTCAAAAACCTCCTTGCACTGATAAAGGACTTTGGTAAAGTCTCAAGGTATAAGATCAATGTGCAAAAGACAGTCACATTTCTATATACCAACAATAAAAAAAATAGAAACTCAAATAAAAAGCACAATCCCATTCACAATAGCCAGAAAAATAATCAAATACCTTGGTATATTCCTAAGCAGAGACATGAAAGACCTTTACAATGAAAACTACAAAACATTTTGCTCAAAGAAATCAAAGATGACACAAACAAATGGAAAAATATTCCAAGCGTATGGACTGGAAGAATCGACACTGTTAAAATGTCAAACCTACCCAAGGCAATTTACAGAGTTAACACAATACCCATTAAATTACCAGCAGCATTCCTCTCAGACCTGGAAAGCACAATATAGGAATTCACATGGAAACAAAAACAACCATGAATCGCCAAAACAATCCTCAGCCAAAAAAAAAAAAAAAAAAAAAAAGCAGGAGTTATCACACTCTCAGACTTTAAACACTATTATAAAGCTACAATAATCAAAGCAGCCTGGTATTGGTACAAGAACAGGCATATAGGCCAATGGAAGAATATAAAGATTCCAGAAGCAAAACCTCAGTTTCTCAACCAACTAATCTTTGACAAAGCCTCCACCACAAACCACTGGGGAGAGGAGAACCTATTCAGTAAACGGTGCTGAGAAAACTGGTTGGCCACATGCAGAAGATTAAAACAAGACTCCTACCTGTCCTCATACACAAAAATCAACTCTAAAAACATTAAAGACCTAAATGTAAAACCTCAAACTATAAGAACATTAGAAAGTGCAAGAGACATCCTTATGGAAATTGGGACTGGCAATCAATTCCTTATCAAAACCCCAAGTGTCCATGCCATAAGAGATAAGATAGATAAGTGAGATCTCATCAAACTGACAAGTTTCTGCAAAGCCAAAGAAACCATCAAGAAAGCAGGGAGACAGCTCACAGAATGGGAAAAAATATTTGCAAACAGTATGTTTGACAAAGCCCTAACATCTAGGATCTACAAGGTAATCTAATATGCTGAAAAGATAAAAACAAACAGCCCCATCACAAAGTGGCCAAAATATATGAATAGACAGTACTCAAAAGAAGACATACTAGCAGCCAACAGATACATTAAAAAATGCTCAGCCTCACTAGTCATCAGAGAAATGTAAACTAAAACTGCACTGATATACCACCTAACTCCAGTCAGGATGGTCATCATCAATAGCTCAAAAAACAACAGATGCTGGAGATGTGGTGTAAAGGGAACATTTCTACACTGTTGGTGGGAGTGCAAATTAAGTACAGTCTCTGTGGAAAACAGTGTGGTGATCCCTGAAAGATCTAGAAATTGACCTTCCATAAGACCCTACAATCCCCCTACTGGAATACACCTGGAAGAACTCAAATCACTCTACAAAAGATATACCCAGACACATATATTTATTGCAGCATTGTTCACAATAGCAAGAACATGAACCCAACCATGCTGCCCATCAAAAGATGACTGGATAAAAAAATGTACATATACACAATGGATTATTACACTGCCATAAAGAAGGACAAAGTCATGAACTTCACAGCAACCTGATGGACTTAGGGTCTGTAATACTGAGTGATGTATCACAGAAACAAAGAACTGAGTATCACATATTCTCACTCATAAGCGGACCTTGAACAAATATCTTAATACCATAAGAAAAGGATTGTGAGTAGCAAGAAACTGCAGGGGTGCAGGGAGATGGGGAGATGGGGTGGGGGGGAGGTGGAATTGACAGTAGTGGAAATCTGCCTGGGGGGGCCCTCTTCATCAACATAGTGAACATTTGTATACCTAACCCTGAATTGTACCCCACATCTTTAAAACTAAAAAATTAAAAGTAAAAAAAAAAAAGATAGCCATTTACATGGAAGCAGTAGTTCTAGAAATGTATTTATGAAAATGTGAAATGTTTCATAACAATATTATTCATAATGATGGAGACTTTGATAGTCTTTATACACATTAGTATACATTAGTATACATTAGTATACAATTTAAAAAATAATTAATGATAAGTCATATAATGGGAAATATAAATAGCAATGAAACATTTCTATATTAATTCATATGAGAAATTATGGAATATGTTTTCACATGAGAAAAGTTACATTCTTTACTCAAACACCAGGTTAAAAAATATTATTAGAATAAGAGCTCACATATATAAGAAAAATTCATAACCTATGAATCTTATTCTTATATATATTTCTACATTTATATTTGTGTGTGTGTATATATATATATATAATAACCCATTTTATATTATTTTTTAAGAATAAAAACATTTTCCTAAAACCAAATAATTCATATTTCTATAGCATTGGAGTAGAGAATAGATCCATATTCAAATTATGTATTTAATTTCAAATATTAAATATAAAAACTTATACAATAAGATAACAACATATTTAAACTATATTTTAATAGATATATTCACAAATTTGTATTGCTTATTATGTAATTAGGTGAAATGAAAAATGTTTTTCTTATATTTATTGCATTTTGTTAGTATAAAATTTACTTGACCCTATGAATAATAAAAATATATTTGAAATGCTACTAATAGAACAATTTATAAAGTCTTTTCATGTGAATTTAATTATATGAACTTGTGATGCATGACTTGTATAATAATTGTGATAACTCATTTGGACTCTGAGGACCTCATGGGCTAGAGAGTAAAAATTAACTTCTCTCGAAAGTACTTAGAGAAATTTACCTCCAGATTATTTGATATGATAAAGTATTAAGAATCTAATTTGAATGAATATGGCAACATTGAAACTTATATTCCATTTCTCTTACAGAAAAGCAAATGCATATATATATTAATTAATTATACATAAAGAACAATGTCTTTCTTGACATAACTTTCAATAAGGTTGATGCTAATTTGCATTTTAACTTGTTCAGAAAAATTAGACTTTTAATTAATATGCATATAGCAAATCAAAAATCTAAAGAATATTGAATTAATCAAAACTAATTGAAGTATTATGTACAGAAGTAGTTTATAAATGTCTTCCTTTTAGTCATATTTTGAAGGAGTTTTTATTGAGCCTCCTTTGGATATAAAGCAAAATTCTAACTTTTATTTATTTAGTATATTTGCAATATAAGGTTCTCAAATTATGAAATTTTATATAACCATTCTAGAAATCAGGAAAAAATGACCACAGTTCTGGAGCGATACACAGAATGTCTTACACTTTTTTAGATAAAGGAGAAGAGGAAAACAAGAGGAATTAGATAAAATAGTAATTCCCATTAATAGTTACATTAGAATGCATTTTACTTATAAAATCTATAATAATTCTGTATGAGTTAACATGTATATCATATACGTACATTCACTTATCTCCTTAATAAAAAAGAATATTTAGTAACATACATTGATATATAATAGAAATATCCATATATCTATATATTGAATCTATATGTTAATTAGGAATCAATACCTTAGCAATAATGAATCTTCTACTCATAAGCAAGTATATTAATCAATTTTTGTGTATTTATAATTTATCTTATCAGTGCTTTACTGATGTTTATATTTTAATTCAAATATCTTTGTAAATTTATCTTTAAATACTTTATGTTTCGGCTTGCTATTACAAGTGATACGTACTTTAAATTTTTTTATTTTTCCTCCTTTGCTGATAATATAGAGAAGCAAAATGGACATGGGCTATCAATCTTGTACTTTACAAGTACTAAAACTCACTAGTTTTAACAATTATTTTGCAGATTCATTGAGCTTTTAATGTGAATGATTCTGTTATCTGTATATGAACAGTTTTGTTTCCAGTTTGTTTTCTGTTTGTGTTTCTATTTTCTGTCTGTGTTTTATTTCTTTTTTTCTTGCTTTATTGTGCTGCCTGTTACTTTAAGTATAATGCTGAGTAATATGGACATCTTTATTATCTTCATGTTAGGAAAAAGTGATCAGTTTATTAATAATGGTCTGATGGCAATAAATTCATTCATATTTATTTGCTTTAAAATTTTTATTAAGCCGGGCTTGGCGGCTCAGCCTGTAATCTTGCGCTTTGGGAGACTGAGATGAGTGAATTGCCTGAGCCCAAGGGTTCGAGACCTGCCTGGGCAACTTGGCAAAATCTCATCTCTACAATAAATCAAAATTAGCCGGGCGTGGTAGGGCATACCTGTAATTCCGGCTACTTGGAAGGCTGAGACGGAAGGATCGCCGGAGCCCAGCAGGTCGAGGCTGCGGTGGCCGGGAGCGGCCACTGCCCTCCAGTCTGGGCGACAGAGCGAGACTCCGACTCAAAAAAAAAAAAAAAAAAAAATTGTTACATGTATTTTCAAAACGTATTGCATCTGTGTATAGAGTTATAGATTCACAGATTTTTATTGGTTATAGTAAAAGTATATCACATTTTTTAACCTTTATTATTATACAGAGTAACATGTTTATTCATGTTTTTTTTTTTTTTTCCTCTGTATGGAATGTCTTTTACATCTGGTTTTTTTCAAATTTTTCTTCTATTGCTGGATTTCAGAAACTTGATTTTGTGTGTTTTGTGTAGTGCTCTACATTTTTATTTTTTATTTCAGTTAATTGAGATTCCTGGTTTTGTGAGTTTAGAATTTTTATCAAATCTGAAAATATTTAATAATTTCTTCTTTACTGGTCGTATTCATTTGTCATTCTGGTACTCATGTAATACATATGACTGACTATTTGATATTATCCTACATGTCAAGAAGATTCTGCTTAGTTTTTCTTTCTCCCTCAATCTTTCTCCCTCTGTCATTATTTTGGACAGCTTCTACTTTTATATATTCTATTTACTAAATATTTCATTTAATACTATCTAAACTGCTCTTAAAATTTAGGGATTTTTTTACATCTAGACATTTCATTTTATTAATATCTTTAATTTTCTTTATATTTATGTTTTATTTTACATATTGAGAAAATGTGCCCAAATGTATGTGACATACATATAATAACTGTTTTTAACACAATTATCTCTTAATTTGTTATTTCTTCTTTTGTTTTCATTGAGTTTTTATTGATTTTTCTCCTGGCTATGTGTTGTTGTCTTTTTCTTGTTTTCATTTGTTTTGGGTGTCAGATATTGCAAATTGTACAGTCTTGAGTGTAAAATTGTGTTGTATTCTTTTTAAAGTGTATATAAAGTTGTCCTGAAGGTTAAATTACTTGAAGATCAGTTTGAATCTTTAAATCTATATTGGTAAATATTCTTAGAATAGGTTTAGATAAGTAGGTTTTACTCTAGGATTGTTTAACCGTACTTCTTAAGTATGGCTAGTTAGGGATCTCTGATGAATGTCCTGTGTATTTAAAATGATATTTAAATACTGACTGTCTCTGTGTGAATTCTTGGAATTTTTTTTTTAATCTTTCAGCTCTCTGGCAATTGTTTTTATCCTGAAATGTGCTCTGTCTAAGCCTTGTAGTGCTTCATCCTGTGCTGAAAGAGGTGGTTACCTGAAAACACCAGGGGTATCCTTATTCATATTTCTGGAATTTCTTCTCCTGGAATCACCTCATCTATTCTACAAATAATTGCTGCTTTAGCCATTTCAGCTGTGATGTGTCTCATCAATTCATTGAGAATGCTGTATTCTGTTTAATTTTCTCCCTTCTTGAACTACAGGCCATGTGCTAACAGCAGCCCTAAAGCCTGTATGATTTTCTTTCCTTTTCTGTGGATTACAGTTTTGTGCTGCCTATTGTATAATGTCAGACATGAATGTTTCCTGTATTTTGTCGATTTTTCTAGTTGTCATATTGGTTGCATAATGCAAGACAATGTTACTCTCTCATGCATAAAAGCAATGTCACAAAACAATGTTGCATATAATTCTATGTATTTTTTTATTCATATTCTGCACTTTGAGTAAAAGTCACTGGCAAGCAGGGTTAAAGAATAAGTAACTTGGAAGCTAGAGATTGTGTGTTTCTCAGTAAAGTCTTAAAGTCTTTCCTGGAACCAAATATTTGCATTTCAAATAGTAGTGAACTCAGAGATTTCCCCCTCTGATCTACAGAAAAGATTTGTTTATCTTAGAACGATAAGGTTTTTCTCCTTTCCCTGAGGTGAAAAGAGGAGAGGTACAGGCAGTCCTAGGTAAACAGTGAGATTTATAAGTTCAGCATTTCTCTCTTGTGATGCAAACTTCCATATAGCATGTACAGGTGACATCTGAATCTCACTGTGCCATTTTGTGAGGAAATTGGGGAATGGTGACTGTCACTAAGATCTTATGCAAGTAAATAATCTGCCTTTGATCCTGAAATCTCATGTTTACTGTCAAGATGCTTATTTTAATAAGTAAATATTAAAAATGTGTCAAGTAAATATCACAATAATGTTTTATCATATAATACCATCATTCAAAAATTATAGTTTTGATCAATATAATATAGCTAGTTATATTTAAAGGAGAAATTATAGTTAAAGATTAGATATTATACTAAAGATTTCATAATATATTTCTTTTTTTTTTGAGTTGTAGTCTCACTCTGTCACCCAGACTGAAGTGCAGTGGCCGCTCCCGGCCACCGCAGCCTTGACCTGCTGGGCTCCGGCGATCCTTCCGCCTCAGCCTTCCGAGTAGCTGGAATTACAGGTGCGCTACCACACCCGGTTAATTTTTTGATTTATCGTAGAGATAAGGTCTCACCTGCCCAGGCGTGTCTGAAACCCGCGCGGGCTCAGGCAATCTACACACCTCAGCTTCCCAAAGGCGCGGGATTACAGGCTGAGCCACCGAGCCCGACATAATATATTTCAAAGGGGTATTTATAGTCCATGTCCTATCTTAATATTATAGCAATTACTAATTTACTTCCTTACATTAAGATTGAAATTCCTTTTCTAAGCTTTATTTTATTATCAAATAAATTCTTTGATTATAAGAAATAAAATAACTTGATTTTTTTTTAAGTGAGAAAACAGAACTTATTGAGAGGATGGAATCTCCCACAGTGGGATGAGACTTGAAGGTGTTGCCTATGATTTTTTAAATTTATATTTTTAGATAGACATTATTATTGCTTGAATATATGTGATATATGTGAAATAATTTTTGAGGCATTATTTTTCAAAATAGGCATTGTTGTCTCAGGAAAGATATTTTTGAATTCAAGTACCTAGGACTTATACATATCACATGGTTTTAGAATGGTGACACTTGCAAGAAATATTTCCCAAAATAAGTATTCTAGAGATAACATCGGATTATAGCAAGGTTATAATTTATGAATTTGCTTAAAACTGCTTTGTATGGGGAAAATGCTCAGTGTTGATTTTTCATCCAGATTTATGTATTTTTAAAGATTTATATATATATATACATATATATCTTTTGTTTCTTAATATTCACAAACATTTTGGAGAATTTAAAATAAAATATCACCCAATAAAATCATCTTTTAAAATAAAATATCTAAAAGATATAAGCACTGTTTAAAACCTAGTCAGTTGAAAGACAGAATCATTTGTATATTTCTGTCTCATTAAGGTATAGTCTGGATGTTAGTTGAAAACTTGCTACTCCATTAAGTTGATACCAAGTTAAAAACATAGTTTCACCTATTCTGAATCATGACTAAACACTAAATTTTAAGGAAAGTAGGGGGAAGGAACAATCAGAAATAAGACTATTCAGCTTCCCTGCCTCCCACAGGAGTTTTGCACATAGTGCATACCTAATAAATGATTATAATTCATTTGTTTATTGAATGAGAAGCAATTCTAAGATTTTTTTTTTTTGCTTAACACTAGAACATTCCACATTATTTTTTGTACTTGAATTAGCCATACTGATTGCTACTTTAAATTGTGTTCCCTTTCAATAAAGATGAATAACACAGATGATCCTGGCCAGGCATCCTGATCTCTAAGGCTAAACAGTCAGAATGTGTCTTGAAGGACATCACTGACTTTCCTAAATGAATGTTACCTGACACCTCACCAATTCTCTTTCCCTAGTGTCCATTATCTAATAGTCTGCCTTCTATCACTGACAGTTTTCTTATAGCCTTCATTCATTTAAAGCTTTCTCAAGTTCTTAAGTGTTTGTTTTTCGAAGGCAATTGTATATCCGCCCTTAAGATTTAATTCTTTTTCCTTCACATATTGTCTTATTGTTACAAATGCTGAAGTTGTTAGTAATTTTGGTTAAATATGTAAGAAACAAGGTGGGTATTTATGGCCTATGTCGTTGGTCAATATCGATAAGTTGTACTTATTTTAAAAGTTCATTAGAAATTATACCGCACTGGCCATTTAAATAAAATAAAAAAGTTCAGCCGGGCTCGGTGGCTCAGCCTGTAATCCCGCGCCTTTGGGAGGCTGAGGTGAGTGGATTGCCTGAGCCCGCGGGTTCGAGACCCGCCTGGGCAGCAAGACCTCATCTCTACAATAAATCAAAAAATCAGCCGGGCGTGGTAGCGCATGCCTGTAATTCCGGCTACTCGGAAGGCTGAGGCGGAAGGATCGCTGGAGCCCGGCAGGTCGAGGCTGCGGTGGCCGGGAGCGGCCACTGTACTCCAGTCTGGGTGACGGAGTGAGACTCCAACTCAAAAAAAATAAAAAAACAACAAAAAAAATAAAAAAATAAAAAATAAAATAAAAAAGTTCAGTTATCATAGACTTTAACACCTAAGTAAGATTTACATTCAATCATTGATTTAATAAACTTTTGTTTATTACACCAATTAGCAAATAATTTTAATAACTTCAAGTTTTTTATCTATAAAGTAAACATAATTATAATAAATTTCTACTGAATAAGTAATGCCATGGTCATAATTTATGTATTTTTCATGAGAGTTCTAACACTTTAAATGAAAATGCTTCATTTTTTCTCTCTCTCCCTCTTTTCTCTCAAAATAACTTCAAATAGCTTAGTGGTAAATCACATGACTACAGTTATTAAATCAGTACTGAAGCAACCTGATTTACTTTTTCATGAATAATTTTAGTTCCAACCGTCTCAATTCTCCACACATTCTCAAATGTTCTGTGCAAAAAATGACAAAATATTTTATTTAATATTTAAATATAGATCTGATTGTTTTTATTTTTTATAATTTTCAAAGGTAGTAATGTAACCTGTATATTATGAATAATTTTATGATTCATAAAATAACATTGACACAATATATTTTGCTTGTAATCAGTCACATAATTTTTGATTAATATTTGCTCTATGCAAATATCTATTATAAAAGAGCAGCAAAAAAAAGTGTATATACTGATTTTTTCCCAAAAGCTTAAAACACAATGCACAGCCATTGTAAACAAAGGAAGTGATTACAAGTCCCCAAGTGAATTTAAAAAGAGCAAATACAGAGATTTAGACAGGTGTGCATATGTGGGTAAAACATTCCCAGGTTCTCTTTTACTATTTTGTAACAAATACTAGAATCTAGAAATTAAAACCATAATTCAAAAATTTGCAAAGTATCTGATGCCCCCAAAATGCTCAGAGGAGACTATTTTATTTATACATATATAGCCCAAATATGAAGTTACGTTTACAAGCAGAGTGGCTAAAGAAGAATTTGTCCAGTCCAATTCTTCATTACTGAAGGACTAGGGGCACCAGTAGCATTAGAATATTTTTAATATTTTGTTTTGTCTTGCTGCTGCAAACTCACCTTAGTCTTTCACTATAGCAACATGTATTGAAAATGTGACACATGCAAAGGTACATTTAGTAGTATTAGAAATAAGGTAAATATTGAACTATATATATAATTATGTAGCTTGGATTTTTTAAATTTTGAATTCAGGTATACATGTGCAGATTTCTTAAATGGGCATTTTGTGTGATAGTGAGATTTGATCTTTTGTTGAAACCATCATCTTAATAGTGAACATAGTATCCAACTAGCTTTTCAGCAAGTCTTACTTCCTCACTCCCCTCTTCAGGAGTTTCCAAGTTTGGTTGTTTCCATCTTTATGTCCATGTGTACCTAGTGTTCTGCTCTCATTTATAAGTGAGAACACATAGTATGTGAGTTTCTGTTTTTAGGCTAATTTGTTTAGAATAATGGCCTCCAGATACATTCATATGTGGCTGCAAAGAACATGATTTGATTTTTTTATGGCTGCATAGTATTCCATGGTGTATATGTGCCGTATATTTTTTTTTAGTTTTAATTTTTTAAAGATGTGAGGTACAATTCAAAGTTAGGTATACAAATGTTCATTATGCAGGTACCCTTGCTTATAAGGTGTACCCCTCCCTCCCCTGGCAGTCTCCCTCAATTTCCAATCCTGCTCCTCCTTCCTTAGCAATTTCCCACTACTGCCAATCCCTTTCTTATCATATTATGATAATTGTTCAAGATCCACTTATAAGTAAGAACATATGATACTCTGTTCTTTGTTTCTGTGATAGATCACTGAATATGATAGTCTCCAAATCCATCCAAGTTGCTGTGAAGTCCATGTGTTTGTCCTTTATGGCTGCATAATATACACAATGGAATATTATGTACCTATTTTTAAAACTAATCCACTGTTAAGGATAACCTAGGTTGATTCCTCATTTATGCTATTGTGAATAGCTCTGCAATGAACATACCGTGCTGGCGTCTTCTTGGTAGAAAAATTTATGTTCCTTGAGTGATGAGATTGCTGGGTAAATGGTAAATCTATTTTTAGTTCTTTGAGAAATATTCAAACTGCTTTTTATAGGGGCAGAGCAAGTTCACATCTCCTCCCTCAGTGTATAAGCATTTTATTTTCTCTGCAATCTTGCCAACATTTGTGGGGTTTTTTTTTTCCCCTTTTAAATAATAACCATTCTTGGCCAGGATCGATGGCTCAGCCTATAATCCCATGCTTTGGGAGGCCGAGGTGAGTGAATTGCCTGAGCCCACGGGTTCGAGACCCACCTGGGCAACTTAGTGAGACCTCATCTCTACAATAAATCAAAAAAATTAGCCGGGCGTGGTAGCGTGTGCCTGTAGTTCCAGCTACTCGGAAGGCTGAGGCAGAAGGATCGCTGGAGCCCAGCAGGTTGAGGCTGCAGTGGCCAGGAGCAGCCACTGCACTCCAGTCTGGGTGACAGAGTGAGATTCCAATTCAAAAAATAATAATAATATGAATAGCCATTTTGAATAGTGTGAGATAGTATTACACAATGATTTGCATTTCATTGATGATTAGTGATATAGATTTTTTTCAGATTTTGTTGGCCACTCGTATTGTCTTCTTTTGAGTAGTATCTGTTCATACAATTAGTCCACTTTTTATGGTGTTATTTATTTTTCTCATGTATTCATTTAAGTTTCTCATAGATAATGGATATTAGGCCTTTGTCATATGTATAATTTGTAAATATTTTCTTCTATTCCATGCATTGTTTATTTACTCTGTTGTTACTTTATTTTGCTGTGCAGAAGCTCTTCTGTTTAATTAAATCTCAAATGTCATTTTTTTGTTGTTGTTATTTTGTTTGCTTTTGAGGACTTATAGTTATACATTTTTTGCTAACCAGAAAAGTGCATTCTAGGTTTTCTTCTAAGATTTATTTAGCTTGAAATCTTACATTTAAGTCTTTAATCTATCTTAAGTTAATTGTTTTATGTGATGAGAAGTATGGGAATGATATCACTTTTCTGCATACAGTTAGCCAGTTTACTGAGCGTCATTTACTAAATGGGTTTCCTTTTCCAACATTTTTGGCAACTTTATTAAAGATCAACTGGTTGAAGGTGAAGCGCCTCGCTGTTGAGTTTCTGAGTCCGTTTCATTAACTATGTGTCTATTTTTACACTGATGTCATGCTGTTTTGATTACTGTAGTCTTGTAGTAAAGTTTGAAATCAGATTATGTGATGTCTCTATACAATTTTTGCTTAAATTTGTCTTGATTATTTAGTCTCTTTTTTTGTTCCATATGAATTTTTAATTGCATTTTGCATTCTGTGTGAATTAATGCTGGTGTTTGATTTGATAGATACTGAATTGGGTATATAGATTACTTTGTACAGTATGGATATTTTAATGATTCTTCCAATCCACGAGCATGAAACATTTTGTTATTAGTTTGTGTCATCTTTGATTACTTTCACCAGTGTTTTATAGCTCTGATTTTAGCTATCTTTCACCTTGATGGAATCTATAGGATTTTCTAGATATAGAACCATATCTTCTCTGAAGAGAAACAATTTGATTCCTATTTTCCTAATTGTATGTCTTTTTAAAAATTTTATCTTATTGCTTTGGCTAGGCTTTCTAGTATTATAATGAATAAGAGTGGTGAGAAAATGAACATTTTGGTCTCATTCCAGTTCTTAGGAGGAAATGATCCTAACTTTTTTTCATTCAGTATGCTATTGGCTATGGGTTTGTCATAGGTGGCTCTTACTATTTGGGAATCTGTTCCTTTGATGCCTAGATGATTGAAGGGTTTTATCATGAAGTAATATCAGATTTTATCAAGTGTTTTTTCTGGGTATACTGAGATAATTATATTGTTTTTCTTTTTAATTCTGTTTATTAGGTGGATCATATTTATTAATTTGCATATGTTCAATAAACCCTGCATCCCAAGGACAAAGTCAGCTTGATCATGGCATATGATCTTTTTGATGTGTTTCTGGATTCAGTTTGCTAATATTTTATTGAGGATTTTTGTATCTATTTTAATCAGGAATATTGGCATATAATTTTCTTTCCTTGTGTTTTTGCCTGATTCTGATATCAGGATAATATTGAGTAGTACAAAAAGTTAGGAAATATTCTTTCTTTCTCCATTTTTGAAATAGTTTCAGTAGATTTAGTACCAGCTCTCTTTTGTGTATGTCATGCATAATTTGGCTGCAAATTTGTCTGGTCAGTTACTGTTTTTGGTGGGGAGGTGTTTGTTTTTTGTTTTTAAATTATCAATTCATTTTTGTGACTCATTATTAGTCTGTTCAGAATTTCAATTTCTTCCTAAGAGTTTGAGAGTTTGTGTGTTTTCTGGAATTTAACAGTTTTCTCTACATTTTCTAGCTTACCCACATAGTGATGTTCATAACAGTCTGTGAGAATCTTTTGCATTTTTGAGGACTCAGTTGTAACAGCTTCTTTGTGTTTTCTGATTGCACTTATTTGGATGTTCACATTCTTTTCCCTGTTAATCTTGCCAGTAGTCTGACAATCTTTTTTATTCTGTCAAGAAAACAATTTTTTAATTTCACTTATCCTTTGAATTTTTTAAATCTTATTTTAATTTAACTTTGATTTAATTTTGTTAATTTATTTTCTTATGATATCTTTGGGTTTAATTTGCTTTTGTTTTTCTAGATCTTCTAGTTGCAATGTTAGGTTGCTTATTTGACATCTTTCTAAATTTTTGATGTGGGCCTTTAGCACTATACACCAATATTTCTGATTAAAATAGATGCAAAAAATCCTCAACAAAATATTAGTAAACTGAATCCAGAAGCACATCAAAAAGATCATATGCCATGATCAAGTTGACTTTGCTTTTGTGGTATTATTGGCTTTTACCCATAAATGCCAACTAGTGGTCTACAAACTGTACTATAACACTTAACAAAAATGCACCACTACAATAAACATTGTCCAAGAATGTCACCGCATGATCCTATCTGTAACCAAGGAACCCATAGAGAGCACTGATCCTCTGAAAGTATCTAGGAACAAATCCAATTAACCATAGATTACTTACACCACAGCTATACCCACAACGGGGAAAAAAAAATTCAAAAGTCCTGAAGCAACAATTGCAAACTCAAAAAGGAAAACAAAACAAAAAGTGTCAGCTCCTTCAGATGGGAAGGAGCCACTGCAAGAACTCCAGCAATATCAAAATCCCAATGTTTTATCTCCCTCAAAGGATTGCAACAGTTTTCAAGCAATGGATCCTAACCAGAATAAATTGTTTAAAATGAGAGATGTAGACTTCAGAATATCACAAAAGAAATTCAACCAGGCCCAAGAGAAACTGGAAATTTGAAACAAAGAAGCTGTGAAATAATTCAAGTATTGAAAAATGGAATGACAATTTTAAGAAAGAACCATGTTAAACTGCTGTAGTTGAAAAATTCATTTTAGAAATTTTAAAGTATATTCGCAAGCCTTAGCAACAGTTTAGACCAAGCAGGAAAAAAAGAAAAACAAAAAAATCAGAGCTTGAACATCCATCCTTAGAATCAACTCAAAGAAAAATAAAGAAAATGAACAAAGTCTTCTTTGAAAAATGTAGGATTATGTAAAAGAACTAATCTTATGACTTACTGGAATTCCATAAATGGGAGAAGAAAATAGAGGCATCTTGCAAAATGTATTTGAGTTTACAATTCAAGAAAATGTTTCCAGTCTTGCTAGAGACTTCAACATGCACATGCTGGAAATTCAGGGAATTTCTACAAGATATTATAAAAGAGAAGACAACCATCCATACACAAGGCACATAGTCATCAGGCAATTCAAGGTCAACACAAAAGAAAAAAGCCCACAGGAAGCCAAAGAGAAGGGCTATATCACCTACAAGAGAGACCCAATAGACTTACTGCAGATCTCTCCGCAGAAACCTTACACGTCAGAAGAAAGTGAGGGCACATTTTTAGCTTTCTTTAAAAGCAGAAATGCTAGCCAAGAATTTCTTATCCCACCCAACTAAATTTCATAAACAAAAGATAAGCTAAGTTTTTCTCAGACAAGTAGTCACTAAAGGATTTTGTCACCACTAGACTGGATCTACAAAAATGCTTGAGGGAATTCTAATCATAAAAACAAAAGAACACTTATTACCACAAAAGCACATGTAAGTACATAGCACACAAGCCCTATATAGCAACTACTAATCACGGTTACGAAGTCACTAGCTAACACCATTAACAACAGGAGCAAAATCCTACATATCAATATTAACTTTGAAAAGCAATGACCTAAGTGCTTCACTTAAAAGACATTAAGTAGCAAGTTAAAAACAAAACAAGGCAAACAAAAAATACAACTCACTATTCTGTCACATTCAGGAGAACCCATCTTACATTTCATGCCATCCATATGCTCAAGGCAAAAAGTTAAAGAAAGGTCTACCAAACAAATGGAAAACAGAAGAAGGGATCACTATTCTTACATTAGATACAGTAGACTTTATGCCAGCAACAGTAAAAAAGAACAGTGAAGGGCATTGCATAATGAGAAAGGGATCAACACAAGAAGAAACAACTAGTTTTATTTTTTTTTAATTAAATTAATTTTATTTTGAAGGTGCGGGATACAATTCAGGGTTAAATATACAAATGTGCATTATGCGGTAAATCGGTTCACTCCCTCCTAACAGTCAACAAAATGTCAGTTTCACGTGGGAGGAGGTCAGCTTAAGACACAGTGGTGAATACAAGAGCCCAGGTGGAATGGGGAGTGGATCTTGGTGTGAGGCCCACTTGTGGGGTGAATCTGACTGACGCACATGATGCTGGAACCTGGTGAAACAACACTGTCACCTCTCTTGAAGGGCAGACCAGAAGATAGGGATCCAGCTGCCAAATAAAGGAGGCACCTAAACATGTTTGGAAGGGTGAAACTCCCCACACCCAGTGGAGGTCTCTTTGAACACACAGAGACCAAAAAGGCAGGCACAGGAATATGGTCACCCACACCCTGAAACAAGTAATGTGTGTGTAGGAGCTGGGATTAGGCTAAATAAGAGAGAGGGGCTGAGCAATATTGGGGCATGCTGGATCAGTTCACATGCTCCCAGGTGGTGCAATCCACAAGGTCTGAAAACTGTCCTGAAACAGGAAGCAGAAGTCAAAAAAATTGTACAGGATATAAAAGTGTAGTAGAACAATTTCAAAACAGTCTATTCTGAAATAATAAAAATAAAGTGCTCCATCTTCAAAATCAATGACAAAGTAGCAAGTTTTGGAAACAGGCTCAATCAAGCAGAGAAAATAATCTCAGAGCTTGAAGATTAAAATATGAAATTAACACAATCTGTTAAAAACATAGGGAAAAAAATGAACTCTTAAAAAGAAACAAAACCTCTGGGAACTACATGACTTTTTTCAAAAACTATACCTACACCAGATCGGTATCCTCAAAGCACAAAGGAAAAATGAGAACGCCATGGAACAAATACTTCATGAGGTCTTTCAAAAGATCTTCCCCCATCTTGCTAGAGAGATGACCATCCGAGTGCAAGAGATTCAGAAAGCCCTCACAAAGTATTACAAGAGAAGACCATCTCCAAGACAAAAGCACAAAAGACAAAAATCCTAAAGGCAGCAAGAGAGAAAGGTCAAACTACCTAACAAACTACCTAACAAGGAAAACCCATCAGAATCACTCCAGACTTATCTGCAGAAACACTACAAGCCAGAATAGATTGGAGTCCAATTGTTAATATTCCTGAAGACAAGCAATTTCAGTCAAGAATTTTCTACCCAGCATATCTATACACCACCAACAAGCAGAGAACCAAATACAAGCAAAATCCCATTCATGATATCCACTAAACATTGAAATACCTTGGTATCCACATTACCAGAGAAGAGAAATTATGAGAACTTCAGAACATTGCTCAAAGAAATCAAAGATGACACAAATTAAAAAACATCCCATGTCCATGGATCTAAAGAAACAATATTGTCAAAATGACCATTCTCCTCAAGGTAATTCATTGTAATTGCCCATCAAATTGCCAACATCATTTTTCTCAGACCTGAAAACAACAATACAGAAATTCATATGGAAACAAAAAAAGGTACATATAGTCAAAACAATCCTCAGCATAAAGAACAAATTGAGAAGTATCACACTTCCAAACTTTAAACTTTACTACAAGGTGACAGTAACCAAAACATCCTGGTATTGGTACAAGAACAGGTGCATGGACCAGTGAAATAGGACAAAGAACCTGGAAGCAATAACTTGGTCTCTCAACTCACTCATCTTCAACAAAGCCACCAATAACAACCACTGGGGAAATGAGATCATATTTAGTAAATGGTGCTGGGAAAACTGACTAGCCACATGCAGAAGAATGAAACTGGACCCCTGAGTATCACCATATACAAAAAATTAACTCTAAATGAATAAAAGGCCTAAAGGTAAAACCTCAAAAAATATGAATCCTAGAAGAAAACATGAAACTCTCTTATGCACATTGGTGTAGGCAGTGAATTATTGACCAAATTCCCAAAAGCAAATTCCATAAAAGCTAAGATAGACAAGTAGAATGTCATCCAACTGAAAAGCTTTTGCACAGCAAAAGAAACCATCAAGAGAGTGGGGAGACAACCCACAGAATGGGAATAAATGTTTGCTAATTATGTATTTGATAAAGGCCTAACATCCAAGATCTAAAAGGTATTCAAATGAGCTTAAAGGGAAAAAAAAAAAATCCTATTATAAGTGGGCAAAGGATAAGCACAGGCACTTTTCTAAAGAAGATATACAAGCAGCCAACAGATACAAGGAAAAATGCCCAGCCTCATTAATCATCAGAGAAATAC
Organism: Carlito syrichta; assembly: GCF_000164805.1. Classification (NCBI taxonomy): domain Eukaryota; kingdom Metazoa; phylum Chordata; class Mammalia; order Primates; family Tarsiidae; genus Carlito; species Carlito syrichta. Next base: position 89,190 of record NW_007255873.1, on the reverse strand, counting down.
AAATCAAAACTACAATGAGATACCACCTAATTCCAGTAAGAATGGCCATTATAAATACATCAAAAGACAACAGATGCTGGTGTAGGTGTGGAAAAACGGCATTGCCTCTACACTGTTGGTGGGAGTGCAAGCTAGTTAACCTTATAGAAAGTGTGGTGATTCTTGAAACAACTAAAAATTGACCTTCCATACAATGCAACAATCCTCTCCTGGGAATATTCCCAGAGGAACACACATTGTTCTACTAAAAATACACCTGAACGTGTATGTGTATAGTCATACTATTCACAATAGCAAAAACATGGAATCAACCCTGTTGCCCACAGAAAGTGGACTGAATAGAAAAATTATATATATATATATATTTAAAAATTATATATATATTTAAAATATGTGTATGTACCTATATACACACACACATACACACACACACATATATATAGATACAAATACACAATGGAGTATAATGCTGCTATAAAAAAGAACAAAAGCATGGACTTCACATCAAATTGGATGGAATGGAGGACCATCATAAGTGACCTATCACAGAAACAAAGAACTGAATATTATACATTTCCACTCATAAATGGGACCTGAACATTAATCACATTAGTACAAGGAAGGGACTGAGAGTCACTGTGCTCTGCCAGGGGAGGAAGGAAGGCAGAGTACATAGCAACACAAAGGATACCTGGTCCCAAACCAGGGGAAGTGAGGACCAGTCAGAGGCTCAAATTCACCTGCATGCTACCTTGTGTAGTTCATCTTTACTTGTACCCCACTTCTCTATAATAAGATAAAATAAAATAACACAAACAACAATATTTACCACATTAAAAGCATAAAGGGGAATATTTAGATGAGCATCTCAATAGAAGCAGATAAATTTAAAAAATTATGTGGCCATTCATTATTTTCTTTAAAAATATCAGAAAACTAGAAAAAGATTTATTTTAGTTTTTAAGACTGCTGTAAGAAAGTAACATAATCAGTTTCTTCTGCAAAATGGAGGCTTAGAACATCAGTAACTTACTGCCTCATGGTTCTGATGCTCATAAGTCTGAAATCAAAGTGTCAGTATGGCCACACTCCTTTTAGAGACACGAGAGAAAACCTGTTTTAGGTCCCTCTCCTGGATTCTGGTGTTTATGTTGTTTGTTTGTTCTTTACTTTGGCAGCATAATTCCAGTTTTCACATGAAAACTGTATGTTTGTGCCCAAATTTTCCTTTTTATAAGGATACCAGTTATATTTAAATTAGGAGACAACTCTACTGCATTCTGAACTCATTTTATCTTAACTAATTCCATCTGCAATGACTCCATTTTCAAATAAGGACAAATTCTGAGATATTAAGGGTAAGGACTTATGTACTCTGGGGGTATATAATTCAACCCATACGAGAGGTGAAATTTCTCATTCTATTAAAAAGAGCCCATGGGGAAAAAAAATATCAATTATATCATAGTTAATGTTGAAAAATCTAAACACTGTCTTTCTGTGAAAGGGAAAAAAGCAATGACATCTATTATCAATGTTTCTATTCAATATTGTACTATAAATTGCAGCAAATAGAATAAGGCAAGAAATAAAAATATATTGCAAACATTGGGAAAAATTGAGTTAAAAACATGTTCATTCACTCACAGATATAACTATTTATGCATAAGGTTTTAAGAAATACTCAGAAATAAGTAAAATTGACAAGATAATACAGTAATGTCACAGATAAAATATTCAATATTATTTTTATATAATAGCAATAAACAAAAAATTGTTTTAAAAATCTCATTTACTGTTGCATCAAAGCTTTAAGTAACTACTATGATTTGAAATTGTCCATCCAAAATTTATATTTTGAAATTTAATCATCAATGTGATAGCTTTCTTAGAAAGGGGTCTTTAGAAAATTATTAAGCCATGATCCTTTTGTCCCTCCTCACTTCTGTCATGTGAGGACATAACAGAGTGCTGTCTTGGAAGCTGAGATAAGACCTGGCCCTCACCAGACTCTGAACCTGCTGGCACCCTGTTGTTGAACTTCCCAGCTCCCATAACTGTGAGCAATATGTTTATTTGGTTTTGAAATTGCCTAGTCTAAAATATTTTGTTATAGCTGCAGAAACAGATGAAGTCAATACACAAGAATAAATCTAATAAATGACATATTATAGTTCTACTTTGAAAAATACAAAACATTGCTGTGATAAATTAAGGAAGACCTAAATAAATATAGGAATATATTTATGTATTGGAGAACACCATTCAATTTTTATATTCTTTTTCTCTAAGCTGATCTATTTATCTATAGTGATTCCAGTGAAAATTGTTGCAAATAACTTCCACTTGCAGGCAATATGGAGTAATAACAGAGACTATTTACTTTTCTGTCTGAAATAACCAAAAAAATCAATCAACAAAAGTCAAAGTACATGAACAAATTATTTAAAAGATATCAGATATTAGGCAAAGATAACTGTGATTGCTGATATAAATTGAATGAGCCCTACAATTGTTCACTATTTGTGACTTGAGAAAGCAGAATTTGTTGGCAATTGTGGAAAGAATGGGGTGGGTAGGGAAGGTTGGCAGAGCTGAAGTGGAGGCTGATGAAATCTCTGACTTGAAGGGACTTAGCTAAGCACAAAGGAGAGAGAGCTACACAGAAGAAAAAAAAAACCCAGTTATTCAGAATTTCCCCTTTAAGTATTGACAATCATACTTATCAATGTGAGGAAAATACCCAAGGCTTAAGTCACCATGCATTTCTGGTCTGTATGCATTTTAATTTGTAGTTTTATTTTTCCTTAAAGTAAGCTCATTCTCTGGCAGTTCATTATTTCTCATATGAGTACACTGAGAGGTAGAAAGATCAAATGATCATAACTTCACAATGTTATTTTCTAATGGGAATAAAAAATAAACTAAATTTAACACGTTAAGGTCAAATATTTGACCATGTCAGATCCTTAAACATATGGCTCAAATATAGATGCTCTAAATCACACTAAAGAGAATGGCCTCCCACCACTGTATGTGTTATTTTATGTGGGAACAGTTCAAGAGATTATTATTATTTTTAGTCATTTTGTAAAATGTTATAGATAATTTAGTATAATATATTATACTAAATATGTATAATATATTTATCTACAAAGGGGAAGACAACCTGGAATTGCGAATGGGATATTTGGATAATTATTTCATTATGACTTTCAACCACACTAGATTAGTTCAGTCAACTATATCAGAGCTGTGGATTGATTGCATCCTTCTAGAGTGATCTTTATTATAATTCATGCTTTCATGCAGCATAAAGTAATAACATAAGAGTTAGACAAAAATTAAGAATGGTCAGACAAAATTTTGAGTTATCTGACATAGACAATTACTCTATCTTGATTTTCCTCACAGAACTTTTGAAGTGGTGGGTAAAACCTAACATCATCAGAATAATTGTTGCATGATGAGTGAGATTATTGGACAAGATTCATTCTGTGTGACCTATAAGGAGAAGAAATTTAGTATGAGAAAATTTTGATTATCGTTATACAAGCTAACATCTTACAAAATCACAAGATTTTGTTCAATTATTAAAAATGAATAATTCTGGTTCTAATTAAGCCATTCCAAATGTTTTTATATTTTGCATGTTCCTATAATTCATTCCCATTGCAAAAATATTCACAATGTGTTAGCCAATGTTAAGTTATTACATAAACTATACTTATCTAATTAAGCAAATTTATTACCAAACTTTATACATCATGAAATTTGCCATCAACTCCAGTAATGGCAATGTTCTTTTCTGAAACTACTATTTCCCTGGGAAAAGGTTGCTCATCCTTCAATACCAGTTTAAGTGGAAATTTTTATTATTTAAATTTTGAGGCTATTACCAACCTGTTATTATCTTTTTTAAACTTTGCTAGAAGTGTCAGTTTATTCAAGGCTGTCTAACTGTACTACAATTTATATAACTAATATGTTGAGTTAGGAATAAAACATGTATACATGAACAGATTTTAGGTAAATGTATTTGTAGGAAACATGTACTGTGGCACTTTACAGACCATATATGCAACAATTGCTATTGGAATGATTATGACCGATAATAATAGAGGCTAACAGGTATATTTTTGTCTCAGCATCTCGAGCAAAAACTAAAGGAATGGCAAGTTCAAATCCTTTCACCCTACTCTCTTGTGGTTATTAAAATAGCTATCATGTATCAGTGAGCTTAGTTTTTTGGCTTTCTTCTCTTTCAGTTTTTGTTGTTGTTGCTGTTGTTAGTTAGTTTCTTTTTCACAAAAGCACTGGAACTTGTGTCCAAATCTCAGCCTCTCTTAGGATATTATGGTAATTTTTTTGTGGTTGTCACTATTACTGATAATGACTACATGACTATCTGGTCTTTGAACCACCTTGTTGAAAAAAATATATACATATCATTCACTCAAATTTGTGTTATATCATGCCAAAGGCTGGAACTTATTTGTTTATTGCATGTACTCCATTTATTCAGAACTATTTCTATTAAAGCATAATAGTTAAGGAGTTAAGCTTTGCAGGCTGGCCATGGAATCATTGACTCTGACACATGACTCTCTGAGTTGCAGCTTTTAAAACTTCTAATAAGTCATGATTATACACTTACTGGGCAGTAAAAGTTTTGCAGTTCAAAGGAAGAGTTTATCATAGTGCTAGGTAAATAGCAAGCATTTGGAAAGTATGGACAATGGTAATGAATCATTATTAGTATAAATAATCATATACCTTATTTCTGTTGATTAACTTTTTAAAACTATGCAAAGTTTTTAACCCTAAAAACTTGGCACCAATGAAAATAATAGAAGTTACTAGATTCCAGGAAATACAAAGTGCAGACAGAAAGTGGGTGATTGAAAAGTGATGACAGAATGGAGAGGTCCAGAAGAGATAAATGTTGTGATTCAAATTAAATTTTTATACCCAGTAAGATAATTACACTCATGAACATTCCTATCTACATGTCAGTTGCATGTAATAAAAACTATACACTGGAATATAACTTAAAGTGAGAAATAATGACGATTAGGATTCAGATACATTTTTGAACTATCATATCCATTTTTCCATTTGTCTCTTAGAATATGGCTGTCCAACACCAAGTACTCATCCATAGAAGGGGAAAATAAATAATACATGCATGTGTGTTACATGATATTGTTTGAGAAATAAAATTGAAATAAAATTTTCTTCCAATCTAGAAAAACCTTCTCACAAGAGTAGACAGAAAAAAGTTATTATTAAATGATTACTATGTTTTAATTATTTTAGCTATGTAATCACTTGTTATTCATTTATTACTTATTAAATTATTGATATATTTTAATTAATATAAATTACTTAAGATAATTTTTAAATTATTGAATGTGCATTAAGCAAGCATGTAATGTACACCACACAAACTCACAGAGAGACTGCAAAGACAGGAATGTATCCCACTCTTTTATATAGCCAAGCAGCTACAAGCCATTACATACATGTTCTAAGAGAAACAACAACTAGTCCTCAAGTAATAGTAAGTGACAGCACCATTTGTCACACATATCCTAAATTCACGTGATATTTTGAGTGACTATATTGACTAGTAGTTTTATTCAATGGAAAAGTTAACTCATATATTTATGGCAAGAAGTAGTTTTGCAACTTGGGATGAGGTTAGGCTCTCACCCTCCCACAGAAACTGGGAGATTACTTAACAAAAGTATTTAAAAAAATCGAAATGCTATTTCAACATTTTGTGATTCTAATTTGGTTTTATTTGAGATTTTTTTTTTCCAGAAACTGTGGATGAGACTCAAAGTATTAATCATTTCCCAAATTTATACCATATATGGTCTTACCTTTTTCTATTATTTGCAAAAATTATTCAATTAATATAGATTAGACAGCAACAGATTAAAAGACAGTAAATGTATATCATACAAATATATTTATTACCTTAATGACTACAAACTGATACAATAGGAAAAAGTAGGTAGAAGAAGAAAAAGCATATCAGTGCACAGATTTTTTTGTGTGTGCTAAATTTCTGATTGCTATTTCTCATCTCTGAAACAATACACTTACTATATTTTGTTACAAAATTGTGTCTTTTTAATATCTTACAACTTTGGTATTCCTCTGCTCATTTTAAATTAAAATATAATATTGCATACCTTGAAAAAATAATATAAAACCGTTATACTAGTGGTAATGCTCTCTGACATGTAGCTTTCTCAATTCTAAATTTTTACCATAGTTTTAAAAACTTCCCTTTAAAATGTGTAAGCACTTTTAAAAAACAATTCTACTCTTTTGTGTTTCCCAATTTCATCCACTTTTTTCCCCTCTGTTTCTATTTGTCTCAATATTCTACTTGTTATAATTTTCTAACAACTTTCATTTTTTGTAGCATCATGGATTATTTAAAATGGACATGAAGAAATATGTCTTAATACATTGCTTTTTCTAAGCTATCCTTGGCACTACTGTCATATATTCAAGTTATTGGAGCTGTCTCATAAATGGCATGATTTAAACTAGGATCATTTTCTTCTCAACAAAATTATCTTAATTTGATTCTGTAATTTCGTGGTTCTGTCATTTTCCAATCACCATTTCTGAAAACTTGAAGTGTATTTTATTCTATTCCTCTTCACGGCTGCTAGTGCTAATCAGTGATCAGATTCTATAAATTCATTTTGAAAAGTTATTTAATATGCAATTATTCCTTTGTATCACATACTGCTATCATCTTATAGCTTTCATATCTCAAAATTATAATTATGTATAAATTCAATTTTTCAAACTCTACTCCCACTTCTACTTATACCTAACAGATTTCTATCATTCCAACCACCAGCTTAAATCTTCATAAACATTGCTTTTAATGCAATATTGGAAAAGCAAAAGATTCTTAGCTAATCTTTGTAGTCTCACATGTCAGGGCTTTGCCAATTTGATTTCCATCTTACTTTCCAAAACATCCTTCTTAAATGTACTATGAATAGATTTTTTTAATAGATTAAATGTGAAATAAATATTTATTTTTATAAAGTGTACGTTTCCCTTTCTCTACTGTCAATAACACAATATAATCATATTTCAATATCAATTAATATTTTGTTGTAAAGTGAAAACAACCAGAGTCAGTTGGGACTATCTAATCTTAACACCTTCCTCAAATTTGAGTTTTGTTCTAGAAAAATACATGATCAAGGTAAGCGTTCAGAATTGGGGATGAATATAGTACTTGACGCCGTCTGCCACAAAGACATTTCTAAAGTCCTACCTGATTCTCAGTTTTTAACTCATCTAGATTGCTACTAAAATCTCTCTGATTCCCATGCACATGAACTATTTTATTATTTTGTTATTCTCTGCCCCACATTTTGATGCAAGTGAATCATAGATTAAGTGTTGTGCTATGACATGAGTAAATCTGAGGTTGATTTAAAGATTAGTCTGCTTGGATGAATTATGAAATTTTCTTCACCTGGCTTCTTCCCATAACATATTCAGGGCTCTATTTGTTCTCTTAGATACATAAAACTCATTGGGATATTGTTGCTATCATGAAGCCTGGCTCAAGAAAATTTGTGTCTTACATTTTACGTTCAAAGGTATCTAGAATTTCATGTCTTACTTTTCTCCATTGCCTCTCATCTCAGGACAGATTTATTTTTCCTTAAGGCTTGAGGGAGAACTCCTCACCAAACCCACTGCCAGCAAGCATTTTGTTTAAACTTCTTTACTTCCCTGAAGGACAACTTGCTTGGAGAACACAAATTATCTACTAAGAGATCGTTTATCACTACTTTCTTCTCACATTAAACTTTGTGACCATGAGCATAGAATAGAACGTTTTTATGAATACAAAAGGGAAAAGGCCAAAATGAGTGGAGCATATCTGACAAAACAGGAGCTTATTTAGCATATAATCCAAATTCATATTATTTATACTGATTTGTTTCACATAGAGAACATGCTTTTTTCTTACCATATCAGAAAAATATACTGGCCATGGTGCCTCCTTTGTACTTGACTGAGTTCTTGCTTTTACTCTTTCATCTTCTTTACTTACGTGTTTTCTATAATAGCATGTGACATTGTTTAAATAATCTTGCATATTTCTATTATAATACGTGCCTTCTGTGTACCTATATGCAACTTGCATGTGGACCCATATGTAACTGTCTTGATTGTACTGGATATACTCCCATCCTACAGGTAACAGAGGACAACAAGATTATCCCAAAGACAAAGTCATATTCATTAATATAGACTTTAATGAAGTCTATATTAAAATGTATGGTTTCATAAGAGAGAATATGCATCTCTCCCAGGTATTATATACTTTTAAAATTAAACCTATTTACAAAACTCATGAAATCTTGTGTCTGAAAATTTCCTCCAGGATGCTCTAGATCCAGCTACTGTTAATATTTTTCTTATTGCTTTATTTTCAGCTATATATTTAAGTCTTATAAATAAAATAATTAAAACAATAAAGGTGGAGCTTAGTACCAAAAGGATAAATGGCTATGATTAAGGATTAAATGCTACAAGGGCTCCAGACTCAGTTCTCAGAATATAAAATGACTTAAAATTCTGGCACCTTTGTGTTACATTTATTATCAGGTTAAAATGTGTACCTAAATCCATGCTTATTTTCTTTCTTTAATGGGAGCAAACTGTGTAGGTCGGATGGTCGGGTAAAATCTCCACTGCAGGAAATATAAATTTTAAATCTTTCAAAAGGCGTTCCTTTTTATTCCCTGTAATTAGCCAATTAATTCTACTGGGGTTTATAGACTACATGTAGTGAGGCAGACAGAAGTAAAGCAAAGTTGTAAAATCAAATATTTCTATTTTACTCTAAATGTCACCGAATCATATGGCCTACCTGAAAAGTATTTATGTAGAAATAAAGAACTCTGAAAATAAATGAGCTGAGTAACTCAAACTGCAATGTATTTTAATTACTCCATAGCAGATTTTCTTTTAAAAAGCTCACCAGTGTGTTTAAATAAATTATTTTGAGCTGTTTTTTGAAGTGCCTTGCACTATAATTTATTTATCTATCATTGATTTTAGAGATATGTGACACACCCAGGATTGGAATTTTGCTTTATTATGAAAAATACAATTTTTTTTAATTTTTATGATATTGAAATGTTTTGAAAGGTATGAATTAAAGCATTGAGTTTGTAATGTCAGAATCTTGAAGGCAGAGAATGATTTAACTGCTAAAATATTAGAAATATTAATTGAAAATGTATTCATAAACTTTATGTCCAAATTAGTATTTTATAAAGTAAGATATGATTTTTAACTAACTAGCTTTTAGTTGATGATGGTAAGAATGGGAATAAAATATCTATACTAATAGACTAAAATAATTTTTTAAACGGAAACATTTTAACAAATGTAGTACACAATATGTTCCAAGAATGAATAGCAATCATTGACATTCTAATATGTATTGATTATTGTATTAAGTGATAGCACATGAATCAGGTTTTCTATAAAGAGACAATCTACCTTCCATTCAAACACCAATTTGATTTCCATTTTACTGTGATATACAAACATTTGGTATTTATTAAGACATAAATAAAATCTGAATATATTTTCACATGCAAAAAAAGAAACATTATCATCAACTACAGCAACTATTACAACTCATATTCTCTGTGAATACATAGAATATGATATTTAAGTCAAAGAGCTGAACGGATATACTCTTTTAAGTGGTTATATGTTTGGAACATAATAACTAGTTAGAAAGTCATTATCACTACAAAATAACAACAGTTCTGCATTTTGGCAACCACTGATAATTAAATGGTAGTATATGATATACCCATTTTTATACTTATGTAAGTTTCTGATAGGTCCATGAGCAATTAGTTAAAAGCACTTTTCTCAGCCTGCTTTGCGGTATTACTATAAGGTTAAATTCTAACCACACATGGATTAGAAGTAGAAGCAATGTGCACAGCCCAAATTATACCCTAAAATGGACAAAATGTGTCTTTCCCTTCAGCAAAGGCAGCTGAGATCAAAAGCAGTCATTTGAGACCATTTGTTTAATATGGCGGAGCAATATGAGAAAAAAAAACAAAAACCTGGGTATATGAGCCTGAGAATTTCTCTTTCCAGCATTGGACCAGTCTCCTGAACACACAGAGATAAATAAACTTCTCTTTGTTTGAACCAGTTTATATTTTAGTATTCTTGTAATTTACTGACTTATGTGTTAAATGCTACATGTTGCTGCTTATAACTTGCCATACCTGGGCAATTTAATTATTTCATATGATTCAAAATATTATATTTCTTACTCCTGATGGGAGAAACACAGTAGTGTCAAAACTCCAATGAATCTTCATCTTTTTTTATGCCATTATAAGCATTTAAAGAAATAGCAATAAAATTTTTCAAATTTTAAAATTAAATGCTTAATTGGAAAATTAGCTGACCAGATTTTTTTAATGAATAAATAATTTCTGAATTCATATGAGATTCTAGTTTTTAAAATGGAAGCAAATTCAATTTAAAAAGTATGATATTGACCAAAGAAGAAAGATTTAAAAAGTCGAGACAGAGTAAAGACTTCAGTAAGACATTCAAATACATTTGGATATATAAAGCACTTAAATGGGACAACCCCTTCAGGTCCCCTCCCATCGTGGGAGCTTCTCTGTTCTCTCAATAAATCCTGCTTACTCACAAAAACAAGTACTTAAATATAGTAATTTGAATCAAAAAATAAAATTGGCATAACATACATTGTGACAAATAAAATTGAACTTCTTAGCATTTTTTATATCAGCTACATAAAGAAAAAAAGGAATATAATTTTTTTTTAGAAAAAGGATTTAAAGATGATAAAAAGTGAATATTTCTTTAATAAAATACAAATACTATGTATAAGTAAATTGCAAAAGAAAAAGAGGAACTTAACTACATATTAAAGCAAAATAAATAGTTACCTAGAGAAGACCCTATATGTTCCTTATACGTCAACATATATTTCTGTAATTCTAAACAAAATTTAATTTAATTTAATTAGAAAATGTTATTTTAAAATAAAATATTATTCATATATTTATTTCTTTTTTTCAACTGTTATCCTTTTTATTTTAAAGATGTGGGGTACAATTCAGGGTTAGGTATACAAATATTCATTATGCAGGTACCCTTGTTGATAAGGTATGCCACCCCTTCCCCAGGCAGATTCCAACTATTGCCAATCCCACCTCTCCACCCCCGCCCCCTCCCCCCAGATTTCTGCTACTGTCAATCCTTTTCTTATTTATTACAATAGTTGTTCAAGGTCCGCTTGTGAGTGAGAACATGTGATACTCAGTTCTTTGTTTCTGTGAAAGATCACTCAGAATTATAGATTCTAATTCCATCCAGGTTGCTGCAAAGTTTATGATTTTGTTCTTCTTTATAACTGTGTAATATTCTTTGTGTATATGTACCATATTTTTTTTTTATACAGTTCTCTTTTGATGGGCAGCACAGTTTGGTTCTATGTTCTAGCTATTGTGAATAATGCTGCGATAAACAAATGTGTGCAGATTTCTTTCTTTCGTTTTTTTTTTTTTTATAGAGTGATTTGAGTTATTCCAGGTATTTTCCCAGTAGGAGGATTGTAAGGTAATATGGAAGGTCAATTTTTAGAACTTTTAGGATTCGTCACACTGTTTTCCAGAGACTGTAGTAGTTTACATTCCCACTAACAGTGTAGAAGTGTTTCCTTTTTGCCACATCCTCTCTAGTATCTGTTTTTTTTTTTTAGTTATTGATGATGTCCATCCTGACTGGAGTTAGGTGATATCTCAGTGTAGTTTTAATTTGCATTTCTTTGATGACTAGTGAGGTTGAGTATTTTTTCATGTATCTGTTGGCTGCTTATATGTCTTCTTTTGAGAACTCTCTATCCATATATTTTGCCCAATTTGCAAGGCGGTTGTTTGTTTTTTGCTTTTCAGCATGATTGAGTTCCTTGTAGATCCTAGGTGTTAGGTCTTTGTCAGATATACAGTTGACAAATATTTTTTCCCAGTCTAGGAGCTGTCTACCTGCTCTCTTGAGAGTTTCTTTGGTTTTGCAGAAGCTTGTCATTTGATGAGGTCCCACTTGTCTACCTTATCTCTTATGGCATGGGCACTTCAGGTTTTGATCAGGAATTGGTTGCCAGTTCCAATTTCCCTAAGGGTGTCTCCTGAATTTTCTAAAGTTCTTATAGTTTGAGGTTTTACATTCAGGTCTCTGATCCATTTAGAGTTGATTTTTGTGTATGGGGATAGGAAGGGGTCTCGCTTTAGTCTTCTGCATGTGGTCAGTCAGTTTTCCCAGCACTATTTACTGAATAGGTTCTCTTCTCCCCAGTGGTTGGTGGTGGAGGCTTTGTCGAAGATGAGTTGGTTGAGAAACTGAGGTTTTCCTTCTGGAATATCAATTCTGTTCCATTGGTCTAAATACCTGTTCTTGTACCAATATCAGGCTGTTTGGATTATTGAAGCTTTATAATAAAGTTTAAAGTCTGGGAGTATGATATTTCCTGCTTTGTTCTTTTGTTTTGTTTTGGCTGAGGATTGTTTTGGTTATTCATGGTTGTTTATGTTTCCATATAAATTCCTGTATTGTTGTTTCTAGGTCTGAGAAGAATGCTGCTGGTAATTTAATAGGTATTGCATTAAATCTGTAGATTGCCTTAGGTAGAATGGACATCTTAGCAATGTTGATTCTTCTAGTACATGAGCATGGGATATTTTTCCACTTATTTGTGTCATCTTTGATTTATTTGAGCAGTTTTTTGTAGTTTTCATTGTAAAGGTCTTTTCTGTCTCTGGTTAGGAATATGCCAAGGTATTTCAAATTTTTTTGTGAAGGCTACTGTGAATGTGATTGTGCTTTTTATTTGGGTTTCTGTTTATTATTGGTGTATAGAAATGTGATTGTCTTTTGCACATTTATTTTATACCCTGAGATTTTGCCAAAGTTTTTTCTTAGTGCAAGAAGGGTTTTGACAGATTCACTTGGGTTTTCAAAGTATAGAATCATGTCATCTGCAAAGAGGGATAACTTGATTTCTTCTTTTCCTAATTGGATATCCCGATTGCCCTCTCTTGTCTGATTGCTCTAGCTAGGACTTCCAAAACTATGTTCAACAGGAAGGATGAGCATGGGAATCCTTGTCTTTTTCCCATTTTCAGGGGAAATGGTTCCAGTTCCTGTCTGTTTAGCAGTATGCTGGCTGTGGGTTTCTCATGGATGGCTTTTACTGTTTTGAAGTATGTTCCAACTATGCCTAGGTGTTCAAGATTTTTATCAAGAAGGGGTGCTAGATTTTGTCAAAAGCTTTTTCTGCATCTAATTATATAATCATGTGGTTTTTGTTTTTACATCTGTTGATGTATTTAATTACGTTTATGGTCTTATGAATGTTGAACCAGACTTGCCTCTTGGAGATGAAGCCTACTTGGTTGTGGTAGATGATTTTTGAGATGTGTTGTTGAATTCAGTTTGCTGGGATATTGTTGATAATTTTAGCATCTATATTCATCAAGTATATTGACCTGTAGTTCTCTTTCTTTGTTGGATCTTTGCCTAGTTTGGGTATCAATGTGGTGTTAGTTCTATAAAATGGTTTGGTGAGAGTTCCATCTTTCTCACTCACCTGGAATTCTTCCTTGTATGTTTTGAAGAATTCTGCTGGAAACCCATCTGGTTCAGAGCTTTTATTTGTAGGTAGCTTTTTTATGACATAGTCAATTTCCCAATTTTTTTTTTTTGGTTGATTTCTTCTTGTTTCAACCTAGGGAGGTTATGTGATGTCAGAAATTCCTCCATTTCCTTTAGGTTTCAAGTTTGTTTCCATGCACGTGTACACATAACAGTCTCTGATAATCTTTTGTATTTCTTCAAGGTCAGTTGTGACTTCCTCTTTTGTGTTTCTGAATGTGTTTATTTGGACTTTTTCTCTCTTTTTCTTGGTCAGCCTAGCTAGGGGACCATCAAATCTTGTTTATCCTTTCAAAGAAACAGCTTTTTGCTTCATTGATTTTTTTGTATTATCTTTTTGTCTCCTAAGTTCCAAATTTGGGTTTTGATTTTGGTGTTCTGTATTGTTCTACTGAAGTTAGGGTTTTGGTGGTCTTGCTTTTCCAGCTTCCTTAGGTGATTTGTTAGGCTGTTAACTTGTGATCTTTCCATTTTCTTCACATGTGTTTGTACAGATAAGAATTCCCCTCTTTCTACTGCTTTCATGGCATCCCAGAGGTTCTGGTAAGATGTTGCTTCATTTTCATTTGTTTCCAGATATCTTTTAATCTTTGTTTTGATTTCCATGTTGACCCAGGAGTTGCTTAGCATAAACTGTTTAGTGTCCATGTCTCTGTGGGTTTTGAGGGAACTTTGTTGGTGTTATTTATTTTTATTCCACTGTGGTCTGAGAAGGTGCATGGCAGAATTTCAATGTTCTGAAATTTGTTTATGCTTGATTTATGGCCAAGGATGTGGTTGACCTTAGAGTATGTTCCATGTGGTGAAGAGTAGAATGTATATTCTATGGTTGTTGGGTACAGTTTTCTATAGCTATCAATTAAGCACATTTGGTCAATAGTCACATTGAGGTTCCGGATCTCCTTGCTGATTTTTTGTCTTGAAGATCTGTCTAGGGTTGTGAGTCGGGTATTAAAGTCCCCAGCTATGATAGTGTTAGAGTCAATATCTTTTTCCAGTTTGCTTAAAAGGTGCTTTATGAAAGTGTTGCTTCTATGTTGAGTGCATATATGTTTAGGATGGATATTTCTGGTTGATGGATTGATATTTTTATCATTATGTAGTGACCTTCTGTATCTTTTCTTTAAATTTTTGATAGCTTACAGGGTATTTTGTGTAAAATTAAATCACAACTCCTACTTTCTTTTGTGTTCTATTCACCAGAAATTTTGTTTCCCATCCTCTTACTTTGTATCTGTGAGTGGCCTTTCTGGTTAGATGAGTCTCTTGGAGATAATATATTGTTGCCTCATGATATTTTATCCATTTTGCCATTCTATGTCTTTTCAGTGGTGCATTTAGTCCATTCAAATTCAGGCTAATTATTGAATTGTGAGAGTTTATCCCTGTCATGAGATTCTTACAGAGTTGTTGTTCCTGTTTGTTTGTTGTGTTTCTTTTGATTTGGGATTGATTCATGTGTGTTTTCAATCTTTTTCCTGCACTCTTGTGAAGAATGTTGTCATTCTTTTTTCCTTTCTTCTGTGCTTAATACTTTCTGAAGTGTTTCTTGGAAAGTTGGTCTAGAGGCTCTGTATGATCTTAGGGATTGAAAAGTAAAAATTTTAATTCTCCCTCACTAATGAAGCTTAGCTTAGTTGGGTAGGCTATTCTTAGTTGAAATTGTTTATCTTTGAAAACTTTGAAGATTGGGCTCCAAGCTCTCCTAGTCTGAAGTGTTTCTGTAGATAAATATGCTGCTATTCTAATTGGTCTTCCTTGGTAGGTAGTCTGACCTTTTTCTCTTGCTGATTTTAGGACTTTTTTTTATACCTACTTTGCTTAGGTGAATTACTATGTGTCTAGGAGTTGGTCTTCTCATTTGCTCTTTCACAGGGTTCTCTGACTCTCTTGTTTTGAACAGTTGCATCACTGATGAGATGAGGGAAGCTTTCTTGAATAATTTCATGGAATATTTGTTCCAGAGTGGACTCTGTTTCTCTTTCTGTCTCAGAAAGTCCAATTACTCTTAGGTTCAGCCTCTTGAAATTATCTCTCATCTCCTGAAGGTTTTGTTCTGTCTTTTTAAACTTCTTTTCTGTTTTTGACAGTTTGGGTTAGTTCTATATTTTGGTCCTCCAGTTCTGATATTCTCTTTCTTCTGCTTGACTAATTCTGCTTTCCATCCTTTTCAGTTTGCTATTTATTTTGTTCACAGTATTCTTTACTGCTGATATCTCAGTTATCAAGTCCTTCATTCTTTCCTCTTATCTCTCCTCATTCTATTTATTCTCTCTATTAATGTCTTGATATCTGTGTTTGTAGCTTGAGACCAGTCATTCTGGGAGCTCTTCATTGTTTGCTTTCTGAAGTCTGTTTTCTCTGTGTCTGACCTCCCAGATGTCTGTGTAAGACCCATATTCTTCTTTTGATATCTCTTCATTTTTGTAGATCCCCGCACTTTTTCTCCCTCTTCTTTAATTCTGTTGTTCAGAGATGGGGGAGGTTCTTTTACTTCTATTTACTCTATCTCCTATTCTTCCTTATGTGGATCCTCTGGCTTTGTTCAATTCTGAAGCTGGACTGTGGGTTCGAGGATGTACTTTTTATAGTTTTGAGATTTAATTGAGGGGGGAGCTGTGACTTAGAATCTACCTACAGATCCCAATATCCACCAACATGTGTATGGGCTCCCTGGATCCCACTTCCCACTGTCTTACAATCTGTCCATGCTGTGGGGGCATAGGTTTGCTCCCTGAAAGCAAAATGAGGTATGAAAAAAGAAAAGAATGGAAAAAGGAAGGAAGGGGACAAAAGGAAGGTAGAGAGAGAGGAAAGTAAGAGGGAAAACCGACAGGCTTATCAACAAACAAATGAAAGAAACACAAAGACAGAAAGAGTTAAAAAAAAAAAAAAAAACTAAATGCACAATCACACAAACCAACAAAAACCTCCCTGTTGTTGTACTTTTCCCACACACAAACAGGAAGTCTAAGAAAAAAAATCAGTAAAATAACAGAAACAAAGCAAGTAAAAAAGCATTGTCAAAAACAGAAAGAGAAAAAAATGAAAACAAAAGATAAACAAACAAAAATGAGCAAAACAGACAAAAACAAAACAAAACAAGGAACGAAACTCTCCCTGAGGTTGTTCCTGTAAGTCCAACTTCTTTTCAGCTCCGATCTCTAACACCTCCCCTCTGCTCTCAGCATAGGCTGATACATTGCTCTCAGCTTGGGTCAGATGCCCCAGACCTACTGAGGAAGGAGTGTGGATCAGATGGGGACTCATCCCGGCTTGCTACCTATCAAGTCTGCCACTCAGATCTGACCTATGTCCAATCCAGCAAGGGGGAGGGGCTTCTGTCTCTCCCAGTTTGATGAGATTACCTTAGGTCCCAAGTTGAAGGGTGGGTGGAGCTGGGTGGAACTGGGTGGGGCAATGCAAGTCTCTGTCTGGTGCTGAGACAGAGAAAATGACTGTGGTTAACATTTCCTCACCATGGATGGGGCTCCTCTCCAGCTCTCCCTGATCTTCTCTCTCCACTGATAGGATCCAGTGCTCCTGCCACTTTGCTATAACAGGTGATGGTATGAGCCAGGCTCCAGAAGATGAGAATCAGCTGAATTCGGCAGATTCTTCTCCAGAGAGTCATGTGGACAGCAGATGATCTTGCACCCGGTGACTCCAAACTCAGAGCGGTGGGGAGTTGTAATCACCGCCAGAGGAGGACTCAGGGCTCATGAACCCGAGTCTCCCCTCAGATGGACTTTCACTTACCCACCAGCACACGCCTACTCACCCAGAGAGTCTTTATGGACACGCTTTTGCAGAGGCTCTCACAATCTAACCTGTCCCGTCGCCATCTTGTGACCAAATTCCTTGTATACTTATTTCATCATTTAGTTATTCTTTCATATATATGTACTTATAGCTTACTTTTTATAAATATTATCAGCTTTATTATATATACAAGAAAAAACAACTGTACTCAATTAGTAAAAATAATTTTCAAAAATGAAGTACAGAGTAAGTGACATATGCATATTGAGATAATTTAACTACTAGGATTTCTATATTTATCTATCTAAATGCTTATACATATATATTGCTATTCCTTTAGTTGCACTTCAATATATATCAAAAATTTGACCATTTCTTGGTACAACTACTACTACCATTTTAATCCAATTCACCTCCTTTTTCACCTTTATTCTTGCAATATCTTCCTCATTGCTACTTCTTTCAAGGCTCTTTGTTCTGTCTTCATTGACCTTCCCCGATCCTATTCCTATTACAGGTGATTTGTTTTTTTTTTCCTGAAGAGTTCCTCTGTCTGAAATTATCTTACTCTAATATCTGTTTGTGGGATCATTTATTTTAAGACTTTGTTTACATTTTTGACCTTCAATTAGCTTTCTCTCCATCACTCCTTAATTTAAAAAAAGCAAACATTTCTTGTTCCATTGCTTCCAGATCTTATTAGTAGTTATCAAAATGTAATGCTTATTTATTAGTATATGTATTCATCAGAGTTTTTCAGAGACACACAAAACCAAGTCTGTGTGTTCATATAAAAATATATGTATATATTTACCTATTTATTTGTTTATTATGAGGAATTGACTCACACAATTATGGAGAAAAAGAAGCCCCACGATTTATCATCTGTGAACTGAAGACCCAAGAATGCCAGTAGTATCCAAAAGCCCAAGATTCAATGTTTTAAATTCTAGTCTAAGTCCATAGGCCTGACCTGAGAATCTGAGGGCTGATGGTTTAAGTTATATTCCAGGTGCAAGAGACCAATACTCCAGAACAATAGTAGAACAGAGAGAGACTCTTGTCCCTTTCCTCACCTTTTATGTTCTATTCAGGTCCTCAGTAGAATGAATGGTGCTCACTCCCACTGAAAATAAAAATCTACTTTATTTAGTCTAATGATTCTATTCTTAATTTTTTTCCTAAACCACTTTTACAGACATACACACACAAAATAATGTTTAACCATATATCTGGGTATCCCATTACCCAATCAAGTTGACAAAATTAACCTTTATTTTATACTGTTGATTTTCTTCCTCCTTCCTACTGAACCCACACTGATGCAAGTAGAAATATTTTATAATTTCACCATTACTGTATTTTCTACACTTAAAATAGGAAGAAAAAGTCTCACTCAAGATTTTATCAATAATTAAAATATAGATGGAAGAAAACAAAAAAGAATTAAAAATCAAAAGTAAAGGAAGCAAGGGGAATAAAAAGGAAATCTTTAAAAAAGTGAGAATATTTGGATTAGTATTCAAGAACCAAATTTATTTGAAATTACATCTATGTGTAGAAAGAAAAGGAATAAAGTTAGGAAATATAAATGCCAGTTAATCCAAATGTGCAGGAGCACAGGATATAGGAAGACACAATCGTGGTATGCTAAGTTGGAGTCACATCATGAACAAAATATACTTGACCCTGGAGAAATATGGGTTTGAACTATGTGTGTTCACTTATGTGTGATTTTTTTTTCTGCCTCTGTCATCCCTGAGACGAGACCTATATCTCTTTTTTATCTCCTTCTACAACTTACTAAGAATATAATCAGAATGAGAACTTTTTTGATGATCCCCCTTCACTTAATGAATAGTAAATACATTTTCTTTTCCTTATTATTTTCTTGATAACTTATTTTCTCTAGCTTACTTGAAGACTACAGTATATACTATGTACACATACAAAATTAGTATACTAATCTACTGTTTACTGTTTATGTTATTAGTTAAACTTGCAGTCAACAATAGACTCTTAGTAATTAGTTTTCAGGAAGTCAAATTTATACATGGATTTTAGACTAGGGGGATAGTTCAGTGTCCTAACCCCAGTGTTGTGCAAGGGTCAACTGTATATCTTCCTTTCTATCTGATGATGTTGATGCCACTTTGTTAGTTGATTTCTTGTTACCACCAGCAACATAGTTATAAGTATGGTATTAAATGTCATGGCATATAGAATTTGCAGTGCCATACTTAGAGATGTTCATTGAAGATAGAAGGATAACTATAATCACCAAAGGTGGAGTACAGACAGAAAAGCCAAATAATAAACTTTGATAAGTAAATACAATTATCATGAGGATCTAAATGTATCAGTGAAAAATAAATGAATACTTTAGAACAACAAAAATCAGTGATTATGTACAATGAGGAAAATGAGAAAAAGTGTTGGGTGTAGAATTTATGTTAATCTTGTCCCCTGGTATATCTTTAGCACTTAGCAAAAAGTAAGCAATATGAAGAAATTTAGTAAGTTTAAATACAATAATAGAGTTGAAGCAAAGTATAAACTCTGTAAAAGTCTTTTAGTAGGTAGGATAACACTCACAAAACAAAGCATTATATTTTATGAATCATGGCAATTTAAGAGCAATGATGTAAATGAAATCATGATGGTAGATGAATACCTACTTCAAACAGAAAAGGAGTAGAGAGAAAGAAAAATCAAGAGTGCTGGAATGGTGTAAAATATTTGAAGAATGGTCCTGAAGAGTAGCAAATCATAGTGTATTTTCAGACTCCAGTTGCTTGAAAAGCACAAGTGACATATAGAAAACAAGAGGCTATGTGTAGCAATGGCTAAATTAGACATCTATTTTTATTATTGAATTGCTCATTTAGGAAAAAGCTCATGAAATATTTGTTCTATAATTGCATTTGAAGCAATTTTAAAATCAAGCACTAATGGTGCCATAGAGAAAATTCCTTTTACATCTTCAGGATAGCAAATTGTGTTAATAGTATGGGCGCTTCATGTAACTGCATAGGAATTCCTAAGCTTTCTGTCATCTATCATGTTCTCTTTCATGATGTCCATGACATTCTCAGAAATTCCTAGTTTTATGTCCAAATCAACAACTAAGTTAATTTTGAAGAGTCTTTTTTTTTCTTTAGATAATTCTGGGTTTTTAAATTACCAGTGTCTTTCAACAACTTATTTTAAAAAATAATTCTGTATAAAATCCTCTAGTAATCAAAATTTATTGTCTTTATCATCTAGGATAAAATTATTTTCTATCTTTAATAAATAGGAACAAAGAGCCATATAGAATAGTGACTACTTAAAGAATAAATTAGGGCAGCAAATGAAGGAGATGAACTTGATTTATTTCAATTAAATATGTGTGATGATATTGAGACAGGAGATAGCTAGAGAAAGACTAGGCAGACAGACAGGAGAGTCCTCTGGTAACAATGTAGTAAACTCCTGGCAGGCCTCTCAGGTTCAGCATTGATAAACAAGCTCCCTGTAAACCTCTCAAGCTAGAGCTAAAATCCTCACTGCTGGGATTGAAAAGCAACCAATCAGAACAGCAACAGCTCACAGCTAGTGCTAGCCAATCAGCTTGGACTTAGGGCTATGTAAGCACCGGTTTTCCACCCCAGATGGGCAACCCTTTCGGGCCCCCTTCTGTTGTGAGAGGTTTTCTGTCCTCAATAAATCCTGCTTTCTCACCTTCTGGCTGTCCATGTCCCTCATTCTTCCTGGGCATGAGACAAGGACTTTGACCCTGAAGAACTGCAACTTGAAGAACTGCAGAAGATCATTGGAGTCGAAAAGTCATGCACCCCAGAGGCTGGCTTGCCAGCTGACAGAGTCAGCTGAACCAGGAGAGCTGCTGGAGGAAAGTGAGACTCCAAAACTCAGGCACCCAGGGGTCTAGACTTGCCAGCCCACCAAACCAGCAACATTCTCAGGGCTTGCCTTGCCAGCCTATTAGAGCCAACACCCTGGGGGCTAGGCTTACCAGTCTCCACCCCCAGTTGCAACACTCAGAGCTTGGTTTGCCAGTCCAATAGGGCTGACACTTGTGGGGCAAGGCTTACCACCCCCTCTACAACCCTCTTTGGGGCTTGGCTGGCTGATCCATTGAGCTGACACTCTTGAAGCCCATGTTGACTTGAAACAATCTTCATCAATATTAGAGAGTGGGAAAGAAAAGAAAAAAAAAGTAAGTTAAATAACTGCCAGTGTGGGGAAAAAATTATGAAACAAATGTTTAGCCTCACTAAACATCAGAGAAATGCAAATCAAAACTACAATGAGATACCATCGCACACCAGTAAGGAGGGCTATCGTTAAGATACCAAAAACTGCCAGGCTCAGTGGCTCAGCCTATAATCCCAGCGCTTTGGGAGGCTGAGGTGAGTGGATTGCCTGAGTCCGTGGGTTCGAGACCTGCCTGGGCACTTG
>NW_007255873.1:61227-67121 GCF_000164805.1 Carlito syrichta | reverse complement strand
AAAAAAAAAAAAGATAACAAAAGCAACAAGTGTTGATGAGGCAGCTGAGAAAAGTGAACACTTCTACACTGTTGGTGGGAATGTAAGCTAGTTCAGCCTTTGTGGAAAGCATTGTGGTCTTTTGTCAAATAACAAAAAATTGATCTTTCAGACGAACCAGCAATCCCATTTCTGGGAACATATCCAATGAAACATAAATTGTTCCATCAAAAAGACACCACCACTGCTGTGTCCATTGCAGCACTACTCACATTAGCAAAAACTTAGATTCAATCCAGATTCCCATTGAAGTAGACTGAATAAAGAAAATGTGGTACATAGACAGGATGGAATACTACACAGTCATAAAGAAGAGCAAAATCATGTTGTTTGCAGCAACATGGATACAGCTGGAGACCATCATTCTAAGTGAACGATCACAGAAACAAAAAAATTGAATACCACAAGTCCTCACTGATAAACAGGTCCAGATCACAGGATTCAGGAGCACAATGGCAGGAACAAATGGCATTGCCAAAGGAAGGGGGGGATAAGGGGCACACAACCATGCATTGCATACTAGGACCACGATCAGTGAGAGAGGGACCACTAGAAGCCCAATTTGCTCACCTGCACACAACTTGCTTATGTAGTAAATTATCATATGTACCTCACAACTCTAAAAAAAAAAGAATCAGCTTTAGCAAGGAAAGCTCATCTAAGTCCACATCCTCTGATGTTCTAGAGAATAAAAACAACACAATTTGATAAATTAGGAAGGACAGAAAGATGTTAAATTTGACAGTTTTGTTCAACATTTTCACCATTTTGGTAAGAATAAAATACATTCTTTGAGATGACTGATAAGTTCTGCATATATGAAACATACACAGGTAAACATATAAGATATTTTTGGTGGACAAATCAATATCTTCAATTTTTCTATAATATGAAAAAGTATTTATTCTCCTTAATATTAAACATTGTGGCCACATAATTGATGTTTTTATATTGTTTTAAATGAAATCTGATTCTTAGGAGTAAGGTACTGATGGCAATTTATTTTACATTGTTTCTAAAAAATCTAAAACTTAAAGAAGCCAGTAAAATCACCAACATGGAGTTGTCCTCAAAGTAGATGAATACTGAATCTCTCCCTCTATGTTTGTGTTTGCCTCTGTGTGTGTGTGCATGTGTGTATGGTGTGATTTTCCCTTATTTAGTAAACAGGAGATGGTAGTATTTGATTATTAATTAAAATATGCAGTAGTTTACCTTGCCTAGTACTTAAGTCTCAACTACACTGTATATGCATGCATATTGTGCTCTATTAACTTGCCATTTAAAATAAAATATTATATATTTAATTTGACAGAGATATTAGAAAGGAAAATAAAAATCTCATTTGCCTTTGTTCTTTGATACAAGATACTATAAGCCAAAAACAGATGTACTTTTTATGAAGTGAGATAATGAATAAATTAAAATATTGAAAAAGTAATTAAAACTAAAAGATGGACTTATAAAATCCTGTACTTGTAGGAAGGTCATTCTCTTTATTCCTTATTTGTAATTATAAATTTGTTAAATAAAATTCTGATTTATTTGACACTATTGAAACCATTTAACAATGGTTTAAAACATGTATAATTAAATAAGGATACTAGTTTACCATTGGCATAGGAGAAAAGTAAACTGAAAATGTAAACACCTTTGCCAACCAACTTGTTATTTCAATCTGTGTAAATTAATGAGAATTGTTAGCTATGGCACACATTGTTGATAGGCCCTGAAAACAACTTGTCCTTGCTTTTTCTTGCTCTCTGGGATTCTCTCTATAGAAACTAACAATTCCATGCCCTCAAACTATTGTATGTATTCCTTTTCACTAAAACATGAATCACCTTCTTAGAGCAGGGGTTGGTTGAGTGGGAGACTTCTGAGACTGAATTTTATTCCCTGATTAAAGAGAAAGTCACATGTGAAAAAGGTGGTCTTTTCCTAGCTGAATAAGAACATATTATTGGACTTTTATAGCCACGTTACAAACATGGAAAAAAACAGATGCCACAAAATTTATAAGAACATTGATCCAAGTATTTTATATTTTTGCAACTGCTGAAGGCTAGCTATAGAGTTTTAGAAAACCAATGGCAAAAAAAAACCTTGGGTTCCTTCCATCATAAAGCAGTCAAAAATATTTCTAAAGTTAATAAAATATTATCTTTAAAGTAAAATATGGGTTGGGTACAGTGGCTCATGCCTGAAATCACAGCAGTTTGAGAGGTTGAGGTGGGAGAATCACTTGAGCCCAAGAGCTCAAGATCAGCCGGGGCATTATAGTGAGAACTTGTCTCTACAAAAATTTTCTAAAAAATAGCTGTGTGTGTTGGTACATACCCAAAGTCACAGCTATTCAAGAGCAAAGATAGAAGGATGACTTAAGCCTTGCAGGTGGGGGTTGCAATGAGCTGGAATCACATCACCATACTCCATCCTGGGCAACACAGAGAGACCCTGCCATCATTAAATAAATGAACAAACAAGCAAATAAGCAAGCAAACAAACACAATGTTTAAAATAATATATTTTCCCTTATTTAGTAAACAGGAGATGGCAGTATTTGATTATTAATAAAAATATGCAGTAGTTTACCTTGCCTAGCACTTAAGTCTCAACTATACTATATATGCATTGACTTCAATGCTTTCTATGTGTTAGTTAATACAATTTTAAGTAAAGGAAAACTACCATCTTAAATGATTAGCATGACTTTTATCATTTATCCCTATACTGTACTACTTTAGTTTTAATTGCAAATATAGGAGCTTTTAACAAGTGTTGGGAATCACTGAAGTTACATCATTCCCATTCTCTAGCCAATACATACTTTGTATTTCATTCTTACCAAAACAGTGAAAGCATCGTACAAAAGTAACAGCTGATTTTATTTCACTTCATAATATGTGGTCATTCTACCAACTCTCTCTCCCTTCAATTTACTGATGACTAAAACAGTAATGGGAGGGAAAAGAGCTACTGGTCACCCTTTGCTTCTCTTTCTTTCCATGTCATTGTTCTTTTAGTGTGAGTGGTTGGCTAGTACAAGAAACATGAGAAAGGAAAGATAAGATAGGTTTCCTTAGGGAATAACTCCTTGTTTAAACAAAAATATGGCCTCTTGGGTCTTTCAATTAGCCCCACTTCATTGGTGATGTAACATATTGACCTTGTACTTGCTTTGATGCTTTCTGACTCCCATATACTGTAGATTCACTAGAATTCTGTGTTCAGGGCGTTATCATGAATATCTATGTGAATGGGTAGCAAGGAACAGCACACCTGCATATTGCATACTGCATTACCCAATAGAATTTTACCTTCAACACACAATTCCCAGACATAATTACAAATTGTAAGATACTGACTGCACAGTATTAAAATAATCCTGAGGTTCTTTAGAGTAGGTCACACACCCATGTAGCCAGCTCTGATACTGAACTTCATCCTTAACTATGCTCAGAATCATATGTAGATGAAAGAACAAAAACAAAAACAATTACTTTGGTTTAGGCCACTTAGAGTTAGTGTAGTAGATATTCTCCATCTACCCTCTAGATCCAATCCAATGTCATGTGCCCAAGATAGTTAATGATTTACAAACTAAATTGTTTGACAATAGCATATTTTTCTGCTGAAGACAGCAACTTCTGATAGGTAGTTCCTATCAGAACATATGGCAATTATTCTGAGGTGACAAATAGTTTCTTTCACAATTCAGAACTGGAGGTGATAAATACTTTCTGATGTTACTATTCCTGGATGGCTCACAACCTCTTGTCTGTTCTCTTAGCCCTTCCCGTACATTTGTAAAAGATCCTTTCATCGCTGACTCTTTCTAATCTCTTTTTTAATCCTTGACTGTGCCTTTTCTCTTTTAGGATTCTTGCTGATACAACTGGTGATACTAAGTGCCTCATGAAGCCAAAAGTATCCCGATTGCTATAATAACTTTTCTCAAACATTGCCAATGTCCTGTAGTCAAAAGACTATTGGAAAATACCTGTGTTCAAAATTGGATATGGTAGCTCACTGCAAGTGAGAACATGAGATATAGAGAATTTATGAGTCATCTCAATGGAGTTTTTTAGAAAAATCTTTTAAAACATAGGCTGAGCCGGGCTCGGTAGCTCAGCCTGTAATCCCTCGCCTTTGGGAGGCTGAGGTGAGTGGATTGCCAGAGCCTGCGGGTTCGAGACCCACCTGGGCAGGGAGACCTCATCTCTACAATAAATCAAAAAATTAGCCGGGCGTGGTAGCGCATGCCTGTAGTTCCGGCTACATGGAGGGCTGAGGTGGAAGGATCGCCGGAGCCCAGCAGGTCGAGGCTGCAGTGGCTGGGAGTGGCCACTGCACTCCAGTCTGGGTGACAGAGTGAGAATCCAACTCAAAAAAAAAAAATAGACTGTATTAAGTGATTTGAAGGATGTTTCATGGAAGTCATATTTATTCTGAATGTGTGCTCTCAGAAAGTGGAAATAAGGCTAAGAATGCTTATTCATCTGATCTAGAAAAATGAAAAAATAAAAATTGAAGTTTTCATTGAAAAGAAGCAGGAGCTGACACCGCCACTGCTCGCGCTGCTGTGTCTACCCAAGCCCCCGCCAGGCATCCCCCAGAACCACCATGCCCAGGCCGAAGGGGCAGCGATGATCTGAATCTTTCTGGATGTCAGCATGCAGTGACTTCCTCTGAGGCAGCCACCACACAGAGGCGGCCATTACACATCGCACCACCTGTGCCAGTGACACAGCCACCACCACTGCCACTGTTGCTGCTGCCACCACCTCTGCCACCAAGGCAGGCATTCCACATCACACTGTCAGTGCCTGAGGGGTGGGCAAGTGGCTGAGATAAAGGCCATCTGGAGTGAGGGATAACACCACCTGCTGGCGATTCAAGCCTACCACCAGCAAGCACTGGTCCGAGGCCTGGGGTTCCTTGGTCCCACACAGGGACTGATACTGCGGCCCCCTACTGCTGCTGTTCCACTGCGTGCATGGAGTCTTGGGTCTCAGCAAGCTCCCTGGCTACATCGTCTTTCATTGTCACCAAGCTGCTGGTCACTCAGGGAGGCTCTGGATACCTACCCCTCAGAGACACCGGTCCCATTCCAGGTCGAAGTAGCCTGTGAGGGGCTCAGAGCCACTCTCTCCACTCACTGCCTGCCCGTAGGAGCTTTGGAGCTCTGGAACCCCGGGCCCACCCTGGCTGAGGCACTCAACCCATGACCTCAAACTTGGGGACCCAAACAAGCAGAGAGAAAGGGATCTACGAAAGAGAACCTGCCTCTGCCTTTCTCCAGGCAGAGATTTCTATTGCCCTGTCCACTTATCAACAAACCCCACCTTGGCTCCTAAGGAACCAAGACGACATACTGCTGAATGGACAGATTGTAAGGCAGAGGGAAATAGTTCCAGTGAGCTCATACACCTGTTTATGGATGCCAGAATCAGCATATACACTCTGAACCACAGCTTCCCTCTCAATTAAACCTCAAAACTTCAAAAAGTACAGATTGCAGCATACACTCCAACCTCAAAAGTGAACAAAGCCAGAAGACCCACATAAGGAAAACAGGATATAACAGAAGAGCAATAAAAGCAACCCCACCTTCTTCCAAAAACAAAATTAAAGAAGGGGAGGGAAGGGGGAGAGAGAGAAAAATCTACACAAATGAAGAAAAACCAAAAGAAGAGTATGGGTCTCTCCCAGACGCCCGGGAAGGCAGACACTGAGAAAACTTACTTCGGAATGCAAACAATGAAGAGTCCCAGAATGAAAGGTCTCAAACTACAAACATTGACATCAAGACAATAATGGAGAGATTAAAAAGAATTGAGGAGACACAAGAA
>NW_007255873.1:60068-60512 GCF_000164805.1 Carlito syrichta | reverse complement strand
GAGAGCTTGGAGCTCTATCTTCAAAGTCCTAAAAGATAAACAATTTCAACCAAGAATAACTTACCCGGCCAAGCTAAGCTTCATCAGCAGGGGTGAATTAGAATCTTTCTCAGATATCCAATCCCTAAGAATTATGCTGCCACCAAACCACCTCTACATGAAACACCTAAGAAAGTACTAAACACAGAAGAAAAGGAAAAAAGAACAACATTCTTCAAAAGAGTACAGGGAAAAGAATAAAATATATATGAACCAACCCCCAAAGCAAAAGAAAGACAAAAAAGAACCAAGTGAAAGAACAACAACACTATAAGAACTCTATGAAAGGGATAGACTCTCACATTTCAATAATTAGCATAAATGTGAATGGACTAAATGCACCATTGAAAATACATAGAATGGCAAAATGGATAAAATATCACCAGGCAACAATATACTGCCTTC
>NW_007255873.1:59460-59848 GCF_000164805.1 Carlito syrichta | reverse complement strand
CATAACTGGGGACTTTAATACCCCACTCACAACCCTAGACAGATCATCAGGACAAAAAATCAGCAAGGAGATCCAGAACCTCAATGGGACTATGGACCAAATGGACTTAATTGATACTTACAGAACACTCCATCCACAGACCAGAGAATACACATTCTACTCATCAACACATGGAACATATTCTAAGATCGACAACATAATCGGACATAAATCAAGCATAAGCAAATTGATAAGGAAATTCTACCATGCACTTTCTCGGACCACAGTGGAATAAAAATAAACATTGACACCAACAAAGTCCCCCCAAAACCACAAAGACATTTACATTAAACAGCATGATGCTAAACAACTCCTGGGTCAATGATGAAATCAAAACAGGGATCAAAAG
>NW_007255873.1:39344-58892 GCF_000164805.1 Carlito syrichta | reverse complement strand
AAATACAAAAGATCATTAGAGACTACTATGCACACTTATATGGAAACAAACTTGAAAACCTTAAGGAAATTGAGGACTTTCTGACATCACACTACCTACATAGTTTGGAACCAGAAGAAATTGAGACCCTAAATAGACCAATAACAATCAAGGAAATCGATTACGTAATAAGAAAACTACCTACAAAAAAAAGCCCTGGTCCAGATGGCTTTCCAGCAGAATTCTACAAGACATTTAAGGAGGAGCTGATACCAATCCTACTGAAGGTATTCCAGGCAACTGAAAAAGATGGAACTCTCCCCAAATCATTTTACAAAGCCAACATCACATTTAAACCCAAACCAGGTAAAGATCCAACAAAGAAAGAGAACTATAGGCCAATATCTTTGATGAAAATAGATGCTAAAATTCTCAACAAGATCCTAGCAAACCGGATTCAACAACACATCTCAAATATCATCTATCATGACCAAGTAGGCTTCATTCCTGGGATGCAAGTCTGGTTCAACATACATAAAACCATAAATGTAATACATCTACAGATGTCAAAACAAAATCACATGATTATATCATTAGATGCAGAAAAAGCTTTTGATAAAATCCAGCACCCCTTCTTGATAAAAACCCTTGAACATCTAGGCATACAGGGAACATACCTCAAAATAGTAAAAGCCATCTACAAGAAACCCACAGTCAGCATACTCCTAAACAGACAAAAATTGGAATCATTTCCCCTGAAAACTGGAACAAGAAAAGGATGCCCACTCTCACCCCTTCTGTTCAATATAGTATTGGAAGTCCTGGCTCGACCAATCAGAGAAGGGAAGGCAATCAGGGGTATCCAAATAGGAAAAGAGGAAGTCAAGTTATCTCTCTTTGCAGATGATATGATTGTGTACCTCGAAAACCCAAGAGAATCTGTCAAAAACCTCCTTACACTGATAAAGGCCTTTGGCAAAGTCTCAGGATACAAAATAAATGTGAAAAAGAAAATGGGATTTCTTTACACCAATAATAAGCAAACAGAAACCCAAATAAAAACCACAATTCCATTCACAAATAGCCACAAAAAAATGAAATACCTTGGCATCTTCCTAACCAGAGACATGAAAGACCTTTACAATGAAAACTACGAAACACTGCTCAAAGAAATTAAGTTGACATAAACAAGTGGAAAAATATCCCATGCTCATGGATTGGAAGAATCAACATTGTGAAGATGTCCATCTTACTTGAGGCAATCTACAAATTCAATGCAATACCCATCAAATTACCAGCAACATTCTTCTCAGACCTAGAAAAAACAACACAGGAATTCATATGGAAACATAAACGTTCAAGAATAGCCAGAATAATTGTCAACAACAACAAAAAAAAACAAAGCAGGGATATCACATTACCAGACTTCAAACTCTACTATAAAGCTACAATCATCAAAACAGCTTGGTATTGGTATAGGAATAGGCATATAGATCACTGAAATAGAATTGAGATTCCAGAAGCAAAACCTCAATTTCTCAATCAACTCATCTTCGACAAAGCCTCCACCACCTACCACTGGGGAGAAGAGAACCTATTCAGTAAATGGTGCTGGGAAAACTGGCTGACCACATGCAGAAGATTGAAACAGGACCCCTACCTATCCCCATACACAAAGGTTAACTCCAAATGGATCAGAGACCTAAACGTAAAACCTCAAACCATAAGAACCTTAAAAAATGAAGGACATACCCTCATGGAAATCAAAACTGGTCTCCAATTCCTGAACAAAACCCAAAACCCACAGGTCATAAGAGAGAGGATAGACAAGTAGGGCCTTATTAAACTGACGAGCTTCTCAAAGCCAAAGAAACCATCAAGAGAGCAGGGAAGCAGCCTACAGACTGGGAAAAAATATTTGCCAACACCAGGTCAGACAAAGGCTTAACATCTTTTATCTACAAGGAACTCAAATGTGCTGAAAAGAAAAAAACAAACAACCCCATTATAAAATGGGCAAAAAACATGAACAGACACTTCACAAAGGAAGACATTCAAGCAGCCAACAGACATATGAAGAAATGTTCAACTTCACTAATTATCAGGGAGATGCAAATCAAAACCACACTGAGATACCACCTAACTCCAGTCAGAATGGCAATTATCAACAACTCAAAAAATAGCACCTGCTGGAGAGGGTGTGGAGAAAAGGGAACACTTCTCCACTGTTGGTGGGAGTGTAAACTAGTGCAACCTCTGTGAAAAGAAGTGTGGCGATTCCTAAAAGCTCTAAATATCTACCTCCCATACGACCCCGCAATCCCCCTAATGGGAATATATCCGGAAGAACACAAATCACTCTACAAAAAAGACACCTGCACACATATGGTTATCGCAGCACTGTTCCCAATAGTAAGAACCTGGAGGCAACCATGCTGCCCATCAAAAGAGGATTGGATTAGAAAAATGTGGTACATATACACAATGGAATACTATGCAGCCATAAAAAAGAAAAAAATCATGAATTTTATAGCAACCTGGATGGAACTAGAGTCTATAATACTGAATGACCTCTCACAAAAACAAAGGTCTGAGTATCACATGTTTTCTCTCATATAAAGGACCTTGAACATCCAATCTAATACTATAAGAAAATGACTGACAGTAGTGGGAAACTATGGAGGAGGGAGGGAGATGGGATTAACGAGCAAATATCTGTCTGGGGATGCGGAAGCACCTCTAATCAATAGGGTGCCTGAATGAAATGTATTTGTATACCTAACCCTTAACTGTACCTCATAACATCATAATAAAAAAATATTGATTATAAAAAAGAAAAGAAAAGAAAAGAAGCAGGAATCAGCTGAGAAAAAGGAATGCTTGATCGGTGACTTTTTTTTTTTTTTTTTTGTCTGTGGACTTTACATTTTGTCTCCCTCAAGGTGCACACTGGTACTTGTCTGATATTGGTGTTCTTTAAGATTATTTATATTCAACAGGAGGACACCGAAGCATAGGTGTGCATGCCAAGAATCTCTTAACGACATCAAAGTCCAACAGTTAGCATAAGGTCAGTGGTCAGTCACCAGGAGGAGCTTTGCTTTTCCCTCATCACTTATCTTTTTAACGACACCCTATTTATATTTTGGTATTCAACTCAAGCATGGACACCTCTATTAAAACATTCAAATCACTATTTTTCTCTTTCTCAGATTTTCTTTTTCTCTTTTTACCACAAATTAGCTTTTATAAACTTCAAGTCTTTTAGTCTGAGCTTACTCTCCTTAATTAGATTGTAAATTCATACAAATTAATTACAGATTTTATGTTTCTTTATCTTCCCAAATACACAATTTTTTAAAAAACTGAATATATGTGTGTATATATATGAATGAAAGCTTTTAAAATTAATATTGGTCACATATACACAAAAGTTGAAGTAGCATCAAAACATACTGACACTGCCTTTTAGTGAAAAAAAATGTTTTCCTGAAATTTTCTTGATGACATGAGGTATGTACATTCATTTCTCTCATACACTAATTCATCAATAAATTTAGAAAATTAAAAAACATGATCTTTATTTTACTTTTAAATGTTTCACTATATGTGAAATTTTGGCAGATATGATTCTCAACAGAAAAAACTAAATATCTAGAGTAATATTGCTCAACCAATACATTAATTATTTAATGTTTTGATTTTAGTACCATATAGGCTTATAGCATCTCATGAAGGATATTGTTCTCTGTGAAATTGTTAAGATAATGAGCCTGAACTAATAAAAATTATACTTAACATTATGGTAATACTTTCTGCAAAGTGTGTGAGTTAATGTTTGCTATTTATAAATATGTACATATGGTTCACAGCATCAACACCCAGTTAAACCCAAAGGGAAAACACAAATGCATTGCCACTCATGTCTAAATAAGTGCTTAATTATATTTACATGGGTGCCTGATAATGAAAATTATATCTTTCAATCCTTTTAATTTTCACAGGCAAACCATCTTATGTGGTTATCTGCTGTTACTAAGATTTTCTTCGAGGCAAGTGGCTCCAATCTGTTCTACATTATTTAGCTACAAGTATTTTATCCCTTTTCATATCATCAAATGTTAAAAAATAATATGTAATTATTTGTAAATTCATATTTTGAGATTCCAACTCCTTCTTTTACTATATCTAAAGCCAAAAAAAAACCAGAAAAAGATATTAACACTTTTCCCCTTGTAGAATACCAGGTAGAGTTGGGAGAGTGAATAAAAAGTCACAAAAATCAGAGAAATTGGCCTGATCTGGGAGATTTCATAAGAGTTTGAAGAGATAAAATAGATCCCTGTTTGCAAGCAAGATTTGTGCTACCTCTCAATGAATTCTTCCCAATTTTATTCCCACTCCCAGACAACAGGAGAGTTAAAAAGTGACTGTGCTCTGCAAAGTGTGTAGGTTTGAAGGTGAAAACATAGAGTAGTTATACATGGAAAATGCTAATGTGACTGTATTATATTAAACCAAATAGTATATCCAAAATTCCTGAATTACAAATGAACAGACTGGAAAGAAATAATATGGCAAATATAAAAATTTATTGCAGAAGCAGGTAAGTAAATTTAAAAAGGGAGGATTAAAAATGTAGCATTTTTTTAAAAGGCAAGTGATGGAAAAATTCCCTGAAGCATCTCATATGATAAAATTAGAGGCTTATGCTACCATGAACTCAAGATCTCAAAGATGTGATGACAAGGCAGCTAAATGAGATAAAAATAGAGATTGGAGTGCAATTAGAAACCACGAGGAACATAGACAACACTGATAAAAATGTAACCAAAAGGCATGGAGGGGAACTTATCTGTTCTTACAAGTAATGTAGAGAAAAAAATGTAAAAACACCCAAGTAAAATAAAAAGTGATGTGGAGGATAAACAAATATTATCTAGTAGAATGAATGACATAAATAAAATTATGCATAAAAGGAGGAAAACATCTAAAATGAAAAAATAAAACAAAATTATGTCATATATGTTTTTAAATGGATATCTCAAATTAAATATATATTCTGATTAAATTAAATAAATTATTAGTTAAACAAAAAATAGACAATGTCATATAAAAAATGTCTATCACTCACAGGATAACAATAGCATCAATTCTAACTCTCCACAGCTACATTCAATAGCAAAACAACAATAAAACACTAATATGAAGTGTAGCCCAATTATATCATACTCAGTTTAACTTACCAGAAATTCTCAAATATGAAGTAACTGAAAGAATCTTTCTGGATGTTGGAAACGGGCATGTTCTTAACCTTTTGTGAGTCTTAGGCATTGTTCCCTCTAATCTTTTCAGATGTTGTTTAGTTTTGTTTTATATTTTCCTTGGATTTGAATACTTTCCTTACAAACACACATTGATTTATACTCAACTGAATAATCTGGATGAAGATTTAGAGATATTTGGAGTTTTCTTTTTTTGTTTGTTTCATTTTTATTTTAAAATGCAGGGTAAATTCAGGGTTAGGTATTCAAATGGTCATTGTACAGTAAAGTTTGGGTCCCACTTCACCTGGTTTGAGATTAGGTACACTTATTGATGAAGTGTGCGCCCCACCAACTCTCTCCCCTGGCAGTTTCTCACTACTGCCAATCCCTTTCTCATCTGCTTATGAGTAAGAACATGTGGTACTCAGTTCTTTATTTCTGTGATAGATCACTGAGTATGACAGACTTTATTTATCTGTTGTTTTTCCACCCAGTTTTCTGTGAAGTTCAAGGCAGAAATTAAAAGATTTCTGGAAATAAATGAAAATAAAGACACATCTTACCAAAACCTATGGGATACCATGAAAGCAGTATTGAGAGAGGAATTCATTTCTTTACAAATACATATCAAGAAAATGGAAAGATCATAAGTTAATAACCTAGCAAATCACCTAAGGGAACTGGAAAAATAAGACCACTAAAACCCTAACTTCAGCAGAAGAATTCAGATCACCAAAGTAAAAGCCCAAATATAGGACATACAAGACAAACATTTCATAGAAAAGTCAACAAAACAAAAAGCTTGTTCTTTGAAAGGATAAACAAGATTGATGGAGTTTTATTTCTTTACAGTTTTCTCTTCTCCTGTAATTTTCTTTATAAACCCTAGCTGTCTTGGCTTCCCCGAACTTTCATGTCTGTTTCTTTACTGGAGTAGACATTCAGAGACCACCTGAATTCTCTTTTCTTGTGCCGTGGTCTAATAACATTGTCTAGGAAATAAATGGAGACAATCATTAGGCTTACCTTGTCTTTTTTTTTTTCCTCTTATAGTTTAATATTCTTCATTGCTAAATAGTCAATGGCATAAGAACTATTGATTCATATGTTTATCCAATGACATGAGAAGTATTCATTCATATTTTTATCCACATGACATGAAAGTTATTCATTCATTCATTTTTTTCCCTTTTAAAAACAAATCCCATTGTGAATAATGCTGCAATAAACACACATGTGCAGATATCTTTTTCATAAAGTAATTTGAGTGCCTCCAGGTATATTCCCAGAAGGGGGATTGCTGGATCATATGGAAGATTGATTTTTAGATCTTTTAAGAATTGTCACACAACCATGCTGCCCTTCCAAAGTTGACTAGTTTTTTTAAAATGTGGTACATATACATGATGGAATATTACACAGCCATAAAGAAGGACAAAATTATAAACTCACAAAAACTTGGATGGACTTAGAGTCTATAACACCAAGTAATCTAACACAGAAACAAAGAATTGAGTACCACATGTTCTCACTCATAAGCAGACCCTGAATAATTATCATAATACTATAAGAAAGGGATTGGCAGCAGTGGGAAACTTCCAGGAGAGGAGGGGACACACTTCATCATCAATAAGTTTACCTGATCTTTCAAACCAGGTGAAGTGGGGACCAAAGTGACGTCCAAGCTTTACCTGTACAATGACAAATTGTATACCTAACACTGAATTGTACCCCACTTCTTTAAAATAAAAATAAAATAAAAATTCCAAGTAGATGAATAAATCTGGTCTCTGTATCTCCATATTGGACAAAGAAACTATGCATTTATAATCTTTTAATCATGCATACTTGGTACATTTTAACCCAACACACACACACACACACACACACACACACACACACACACACACACACTCACACACACTCACACACACACTGCTTTAATTTTTTTTTTGTAGAGTCAAAATGAAACAAAGGAAAATGAGTGGAAGAGCAGAAGTCATTTTCTTAGAGTCAGAATGAAAGGAAAGAAAATGAGTAGAAGAAGAGATGCTGTGTTTTCTTCAATGACATCAAGTTCTTGACATCTGACTGACATTGACATTTCATATGCCAGCTTTAGAGATTGTGGAATGTTCACTTTAATTATGTCTCCTTTCCATGGTTAACAAATCTTTTTACTAAGTAGACTATATATATGCATACATATATATAACTTGTATCCAGTCAATAATTTAACAAAATAGATAATTTATTATACTCACCATTTTATAATTATCAAAATAATATAATGACTATTTTTGGAATTATAAAAGAAGATTTTTATTAAGATCAAGAAATTGCAAATATTATATAATTATAATATTATTATCATAGTACTAAAGGGCCATATTTGGAAACCTGCCCTTGTGGGAACTACACAACCTACAACAGATACAGTCTATCTATACAAATTTGTGTTACATTTGCTTACATTCAGTATATATTGTTTGACAACTACAGATCACATATGTTCTTTTTAATAAAGGACAAACTTTCGTTGTTACTTTTTTTTAACTCTGCACCCATTATCATCTCCTTTCTTCTCTGCATAATTACTTCTCCTTTCATCAACTTACACCCCAAAGATCTCAATATTCCTTAAAAATATAGATAATGTTGTAGTTAGTAATATGAATGTGCTTAACCTCAGTTGGTTAATTAAAACCTGGATATAATGGTGGTTTAGACTCAATAAAATATAATGTTAACATTTTTTGCAATAATGTAATGGAAGGAATTCAATGACTTAAATCGCTAGCAATGTTGGATTGGATTTTTTAAACAGCAATCACTCACCCAGTAGTAACTTGGTCCAGAAAACATTTTTCTCCGGGAAAGTATTCAGTGTATATTGCTGAGAAAAACATCCATAATCTGTTAAAAATTCTACAGAAATAAAAGTTCTTACAAATTATAGGATAGGAGACAGAGTTTCTAGTATTGCAATAAGCCCTAGTGTCACTGAAATAACGGAATCATATTCTGTAATAGACAAAAGGCATCACTAAAGCAAAAGTAACAAAGGCCATTTGAGAATGTCTAATAGAGTCAAATCAACCACAAATCACAAAGTTTCTCAGAAAAATATAGATGAGTTCAACACAAATACTCTTTGTCACTATATCTAAAAATAACTCAGATATATAATATGAAGAACTTATAGGACCAATACTGAGTACAGATACTCTATTTCCAAACCTGATTCATTTCACAGACTTAGTGTCCATCAGTTGAGGGGAATAACATTACTGAGAAATTCTTTGTGATACCAATACAGACACCTATTATAAATCTTTCTTCTTGACTTCCCAAGATGTTATTAAACTATATATCAAACTTAATCTCAACTGAATAAATAAAAATTTCCTAATAATTTACATTTTTTAGATCATAAATCTAAACAAAAACTAATTCTTGAGCACACAAAAGAATTTTTTTTCCACCAGAGTGGAATCTTGAGTGTCATATGGTAAATGAGTATAATGCAGTTCCATCTAAGTCTTTCTCAGAGTAATTAGTTATCATATTTGCAAAATTATCCTGTAGGTAATTACCCAATTTCTGAGAGTACGATTGAAATTCAAATACTCACCAACAAGCAGAATATTCATATTAGTGCCATGAAATGGTGCTTTTTCTTAGGTTCTTGACTGAATGGAACATGCTGATCACTCCTCTTCAACTCTCTCATTGCTTACAGAACTACCAGCAGACTGAAACATTAGAAAGCTCCAAGAGATAGTTACAACATGTCACCTAGGACATACTATCATATCGCAAACCTGAGTCATTTCACAAACTCAGTGTCCATCAATTAAGGGGAATATCATTACTGAGAAATAATTGCAAGATATTCTGATTTTTATTAACAAAATATTAAGTTGTGTGTATGAGAATATTAAATTAGGAAAGATGGAGTATAAAGTCACTTAATGACAGGATGCAATCTGAGAAATGCATCAATAAATTTTTTTGTTGTCATGAAAAAAAGCATCATATTATGTACTTGTACAAAACTAAATGGCATAACCTACTACACACCTGGGTTATATAGTAGAACCCATTGCTTCTAGGTGACAAACAAACCTATTCATTATGTTACTGTACCAAACACTATAGACAACTATAACATGGTAGTATTTGTGTATTCAAACACATCTAAACATAGTAAAGGTACAGTAAAAATATGGTATTATAATATAATGGAATCACAATCATATGAAGTTCATTATTGACCAAAATTTTACTGTGAAATGCATAATTGTACTTTCAAAATGTTTAATGTAAGTATTAATTTTGATATTACACAAAAGAACATGTGACCATTTACTAAGGCGAGTGAAGAACAGACAATGCCATTAATTGTTTGGTTATTGAATACTTGTTGTAAATGTACTAATTCCTATTGTTAACAACGAACGTAGTCCACGTAGAAACTTATGAATGTCAGATTGTTAATGGAATTTTGTCTCAAGTCCACCTCACAATGAATTTAGATTTGGTTCTGAATAAGTACCCCAGATAATTCTCCATTCTAGAATGTATAATTAGAATAGACACATTCAGTTACTGATAGAATTTCCTTTTTTTTCTGACTCGTGGAGTGATGCATATTAAAGTAGACATGACCAAGTAATATCATCTAGCTGGCCCTCTAATTCTAGGCAATTTTTTTAACATTGAACGTCTTAAGAAATTTTAGAAATTAGTATTGCCATAAGCATGAAAAACAAGGAAGATTATCCTCATACATCTCAAATCATGCTATTTATTTGGTCTCTACAGAAGACAGAATAGTCTTGGAGAGAGTGACAGTAGATTGTAATAAATATAATTAAGTAGTTATTCCAAATTTTAGTATTCCAAAGTTTGTTCCCCCAGGCTGGAGTTCTGAACTCAAGTAATTCTTTCTTTGTTTCTTTGTTTCTTTGTTTCTTTGCTTCTTTCTTTCTTTCTTTCTTTCTTTCTTTCTTTCTTTCTTTCTTTCTTTCTTTCTTTCTTTCTTTCTCTCTCTCTCTCTCTCTCTCTCTCTCTCTTTCTTTCTCTCTTTCTTTCTTTCTTTCTTTCTTTCTTTCTTTCTTTCTTTCTTTCTTTCTTTCTCTCTCTCTCTCGCTCTCTCTCGTTCGTTGGAGTCTCATCCCATTGCCTAGGCTAGAGTGCAGTGGCACGCTCATGGCCATCAGCTGGTCTCGAATCCATGGGCTCAGGCAATCCTGTCACCTCAGTCTCCCAAAGTGCGGGATTATAGGCTTGAGCCACCAAACCCGACCACGTGATCCTTTCATCTCAGCCTTCCACATAACTCGGACTGCAGGCACATATCATCACATCTGGCTGATTTTTTTTTTTCCCTGAGACCATGTCTTACTATTTTGCCCAGACTGGTCTTGAACTCCTGGACTCAAGAGACCCTCCCATCTCAGTCTCCCTAAGTGCTGAGATTACAGGCATGAGCCACTATGCTCAGTCTTAGAATCTGACATTTTATAAAGAATCTAGGTGTGCAGGAGACTAGAGTACATCAAAGTATTCCCTCCTAGGTAAAGTATAAGTTGTTGCCTCTAGCGGGTTCTAGCACTTGTAAAGAAATACACTACTAGTCAAACTTTTTCAATTTGGGAGGCAAAACATATCAACCCACTAACTGAGAAATCTGAAAGGTTACCAGTTTTGATTAGGGTTCAAATCAGAAGAAATCTCTTCAACATGTCCAAATTTCCATGCTACAAGTTAGCCAGCAGATTTCATAGCTCTTAAGTGTCATTGACATCTAACCATGCCGACGAGGCTTTACAGATACATCTAGGTGACTTACAGTGCAAAATTATAGAATTTGGGGATGAGTTTATCCCATTATCTAAATAAAACCATTCTTCTTTTAAGAAAAAGCAACTGACTTTCTTTTAGTCCTAGAAGAGACTGATTCCACAAACATATGTCATCAAGCTAACATGCAACCTGAGCCAGAAATCTTGAGCTGGTTATTAATAAGTCTGCTGAAACAAGGTAGTAGTAATCTATCATCAAGTTTAATCAGGTCCTGAGAGCCTAAATATATTTCATAAGCAAGAGATTCTACCTCGTATGGCTTAAACTTTTACTGGAACTATACCTCTTCCCATAGCCTCAAGGGGACTTTTTCTGTTAACAGTTGAGATAGGAAAAGAACTTCAGACCAGATTTTTAGATGGTTTGTATAATATCCAGACTTACTTAAAAGTGAATTGCTGCAGCTTCATGACCCCATTCAGCAGTAGTCCTCAGTATAATGGTAAAGGGGAATCCTTCCAGATGTAAGCAGTTCATCTAAGTATTGTATACTTTTTAAACTTCATATTTTCCTGATACCTTATCCTTCCCACAAACCAACTGTGCACACTCTGCCACTGTGACCAAGTATACCAACATGATAAGCCTGGTCTCTGTCACAAATGCCCCTTCTTGTTCTTACCTGAAACATAGTAACATTCAAACACAATGCCAATGAAATTCCCTCATGACTTTTGCTTGTGTACTCCAACCTGATCCCCAATAAAGACACTTACTGGGAGATTCTCATTCTATCAATCTGTCTCTCCCCACCCCCATTAGTTCTCCATCTCCTTGGTTGAGCCCACCCCCTGGGATCTTCTCCCTTATGGCCCTCTGTGTGCCATGGTCCTTGTATCCTGTCCCTAGTACTGTTAGAATAATAAATTATTTAATTTCCTGTGTCTCTCCAAGTGTAATTTCCATGACCATGGTATAGTGATCCTTAAAGACCCACAGGGTCATTTACAACATAAGCTGGTTACTCATCTTACCTAGAACAAGAACAGGTAAAAGATGTGCATTTAAATTGATTTATAGGTTGTAGCTAACAGTTTTGCTAGGTGGTCAAAGGCATGGAAGAAACACACCTGAGCAACTGATGAAATGACCTCTCTAAATGAACTCATTTGGGGATGTATGTGTCTCAGTTACATGTTTTCCACATATTTATAGCCAACTGAGTCTCCATAGACTCAAGACTTTCCCCAAAGTATTGAGGAAAGAGTATATATTCTGTGAAAAACAGTATAGAGATATCTTAGTGAACTAAA
Organism: Carlito syrichta; assembly: GCF_000164805.1. NCBI lineage: Eukaryota > Metazoa > Chordata > Mammalia > Primates > Tarsiidae > Carlito > Carlito syrichta. The sequence goes on along the minus strand of NW_007255873.1, from coordinate 46,522 downwards.
AATAGAACTACCATCTGATCCAGCAATCCCACTACTGGGTATCTACCCAAAGGAAAATAAATCATTGTATCAAAATATAACTGCAAGCATATGTTTATCATGATATTACTCACAGTTCAAAGTCATGGATTCAAACTAATTGTCCATTAACAGATGAGTGGATAAAGAAAATGTAGTATTTATACAGTGGAATACTACTCATCCATAGAAATAATAAACCATATGTTTTTCTGCAGCATGATTGGAACTGGGGGCCATTATTCTAAGACAAATAACTCAGAAACAGAAAGTCAAATGCCACATGTTCTCACTTACAAGTGCTAAATATTATGTACACATGGACAAAGAGTATGCAGTAATAGACTGGAGGTTCAGAAAGGTTGGAAGGGGTAGGAAATGAGGAATTATTTAATTGGCACATTGGATACTATTTGGGTGATGGCCACACCGAAAACCCTTACTTTGCCATTAGGTAATATATCCAGTTGTACAAAATGATGCTTGCACTCCATAAATTTATACAAAGTAAAATAAATGCTTTCCTATTATAATTGTTGCAGAAGAAACTATTACTTCTCAGCTAGGCAAAATAATACATTGTGTAGTTCAATCTTTTCAATATTCCTTTCCTTGCTTAACAGGTGTATTGGGAAACTTGGCCATAAGAACATAAATAAAAATTACACACATAAGTTTAGAAATTGAGATTTTTCTTTATCAAACTGATATGGCTTGATCCATTTTTGAAGACCAATCTGCAGATAAAGAGTTGAGTCTCAATAAGTCACTGATATCCCCAGTGTCAGTCTGGTGGCAGATTGGTTATATAAAATTTCCTGTACCATGAATGTGAAAACATTTTCTTCTTCTTTGAATGGACATTTATTTTGGATATAGATTGATCTTCCTTGATTTCAGCACTTCTGTAAAACCACTGTCTGCAGTTTTACAAAGTGCCTTATTCACTGTCATGCATCCCACATGTCATTACTTCTGACAAAGTAACTCATACATCAAACGAATTGAGGTCAATGCTTATGAAATTCAAAGATCTTTCTGATAATCTGAAGAAGATAATTTGATAGAATAGTGAAATATCCTCTTTCAGTCTTATTTACAATGTCGTTTGGCTAAAAACATTGTTAGACTAGAGAAATGTTCTTCTGGATGTGGCATGTATTCTAAATATACATGAATATGCATGATCAGCGATCAAAGTGTGGTGAAATTCTAATTTACAGGCTAGACAGGTAGAAAGCAAGTAGTAGAAATAAACTGTCTACTCAAAATGCCACCTACTATCATCCACTAGCCAAATGTTTGCTTTCTGTCACTGCCCTTTAGTCAGCTGGTTAGAGGTCTCAGATACCAAGGTCAGCATTACATTTAACTGAAAGCTAAGATTGTCATTTAACAGTTTTGGACTGCACATTTTACTGAGTCGTATAAAAGGATTACTGTATGGACTGAGGCAATACATTCTTACTATCAATAAAAAATTGGACTGCTTCTACACAAAGTGGGCAGGGAGAAATATACTTAAAACTCAGAATATTCTCAAGAGGACCTCGTATTACTGCAAAGATTGTGGTCAAATTAATAGAAAAGGCAACAATGTATTTTAAATGCATGACTGCTAATGATACAATCTCTGCAGGAATAAAGGTTGCTGTCATGCACCAAGTAAGAAATAGCAATTATTTGGGATACATACTGAGAGAAAATCAGATATGGACTGTGCATTAGAAAGAAAGAATTTGGAAATGTTTACTATGATCATCTGAATAGCTTAAAATTATTTGTAAATATTAACCAATTATTTTGCATTGTACTTCTCTTTTACCATCAAAATAAAATGTGTTAAATAAAATTAATGTTAATAGTAACTAACCCTGTATCTCAGTATTTAAATTCAATATTTATTAGTATTTAATAATATTAAAGAGAATTATATACACATTAAAAGAATGAACATCATTCAAAGATGAACTGTGTGGAATGTTTTACTCTTTCGGGGGGAGGACTAGTGTGTCCTTGCATAGGCAAGAGCTGCATCACATTTTATGAAATCCTGATTTTACTATTGCCTTTGGAAATTAAACAGAGTAAAAGGATTAAGTATGCATTCTGACTTGTTACCATTGCACCATTGTTCAAATATAAAGCTGGGTACATTTTTAAAATTCTCTATCTTATATGCTCCAGCATAAATTTATTTTGGGGCAATATGTTGTTACTTTCAAGAGTTTTGGAAGGAAGAAGTAAAGTGGTGGCCCTTATTTTTATGAGTTTGTGGCTATTGAGATGACTATGATGGAAACACATAGATGGTATTTAGGGCCCAGTTTATCCTCTCTCTCTTTCCACTCTATATTCAGGTTACTCTCCTGGAGTGATAACTAAGCAGAGGCAGTGGCCTCCTTTGGACTTTTCATGAAACTCTTTCTTTGGAATTCACCTTTTGGATTAACCCTTATCACAAGCTCATGTAAAAACTTAAATATTTACTTGGAAAAGTCCTTGGTTAAAAACCCACACTCCACAATATGTATCATTATTTAATGTAATGTATATATTTTATTCATTAATCCTATTTGTTTTCTGATTTTTCCACTAAAATATAAGCTCCTAAGTTAGGAATTTTGGACTATTTTTCTTCCAATGCCTAAAACTTGTACCTCGAATTTCTAGAGCCTAGAACTGAGCATGATACACTGTCATCATATTGCTAAATATGTATATCTAAATGCATATAATATTATACATTGAATAACTGATACACATTATTTTAAAAATAAAGTATACTAATATATTAATTAGATAAGTTATTCAAGAAAAAAATCAATTTATATTGTGTCTGAAAGCAAAAGGGATTCTTTTGTTAAATAAAATGTGAATAAATGAGCTGGTAAACTATAATGGGATCTTTCTTCTTGCTTTTGTATGCTTGACTCTTTTTCTTTTTCTTCAGCCTTAAAAATATTTAACTTAATACAGTCAGGTTGTTTTTAATGCTTTCTGTCAAAAAGAGATCACTAAGGCAGACAAGGGCTCTGATTCAGTCAAAATAAGTTCTTTATCATGGTACTACCTAACATCTCTTAGAAAAGTAACTTAACAATTTGAAAATAGCTTCAAATACTGTATAATAAAATATGGTTTACAAAGGTCATGAGGTTTACTTACATTAGAGAATTTTGAATAAATTTAACAAAGTTTGACAAGAAGTTATCATGTCTGCCGTTTTGTGATAACATGTAGTTGAATCTACTAATTTATGTTTAGTAACTTTTAATAAAATTAGTGCCTGAAATTATACTTAGGTCATTTGTTTATGGTATTATATAGATTACTTTCAACATTATATCTAAGTAAGTTTGGGTTTGCTTTTTCTTGTTTAATTTTTGTTTTTTAATATCTATCAAAAAGGCTGTAGACAGCAAACGCACATGGAAAATAACACTTAATTTATCACCAAGAGAATTCATATTAAAACTACAATTGAGAAACAGAGAGTCATTTTATCACATTTTTCAAGATGTTGAGAAATCTCAGCGAGGATGAAAGTTCTTACAAAAGAATCTAACTGCATTACCGATATTGTAAAGAAAGTTACAAAAAGGAGTTAGTGAAAAAGGAGCTGGCTTACATAATATTGAAAATAAGTTGAGTCTGTACAACTCATGGCAAAAGGAATTTTATAGCACTATCCTCCATCTGGTAAGCCTCTGTAGCAGTGTAAGTTAAAAATTCTCATACCAGCCGGGCTCGGTGGCTCAGCCTGTAATCCCGTGCTTTTCGGAGGCTGAGGTGAGTGGATTACCTGAGCCCGCGGGTTCGAGACCAGCCTGGGCAGCGAGACCTCATCTCTACAATAAAAATTAAAAAAATTCTCATACCAATACACATAGTAAGATTGAATCACACTTTTAAAGTAAAATAAATGGATGCTAGATAGAAAAATTTAGAATTCTTACTTTTGGAATGGAAAATTACAGACATACAAGAGGAAAAATCTAGAGTGAACCATATGGCAAGATAATAGTTTTGAAAACATCAGTTTGAACTTATGTCTGGTTTACTATTGACACAGATACGTGTGTGTGTGTGTGTGTGTGTGTGTGTGTGTGTGTGTGTGCAGGTACACACACAGATAAATTGATATAGTGTTATCTATCATCTATCTATCTATCTATCTATCTATCTAGCATCTATCTAAAAAAACACATGCATAGTGACTTCTTTCCAAATGCTATACCATGAAAAGGAGGGAAAACAAGTAACTTTAAAGTCAGAAACCTGACAAATACTATCTCAGCCAGATTGCCAAGGTCAATGTCAACAGTGATAAGTCACGCAAATAATATGTAACCTTGTGATATGATGAAAACGACACTTTTCCTTCATGGTCTTCCTTACCAAAATCATAAATCAAGTCTAACCATGAGGGAAAGAAAAATCATCATACAAATCTAATTTTACAAAATATTTGACTAGTATACTTCAAAACTCCGAGGATCATTGAAAAAAGGAAAGTTCACAAACTTGCCTCAGTCAGGAAGAGAAGACATTCAAGGACATCTGACTACTAAATGTAAAGTGAGCCTTAGTCATTTTGAGCTGTTATAACAAAGTACCATACACTGAGCAGCCTATAGACAATAGAAAATTATTTCAGTTCTGGAGGCTGAGAAGTCCCAGATCAGTGTGCAAGCATGGTCAGGTGCTGGTGAGGAATCTCTTTTAAGATACAGGCTGCCATCTTCTCCATCTATCCTCACAAAACAGAAAGAGGATAAAAGAGTTCTCTGAAGCTTCTCTAGTCTCATTAATTAGGGCTCTACCCTTATAATTTAATCAAATTCTAAAGGCTCCTCCTCCTACTACTACTACATTGGGGGCTAAAATTTCAACATATAAATGTCGGGGGAGACACAAACATTCAGGACATTGCAATGTAGGATTTTGCATAGAATCCTGAAATAGTTCAAACATTAAGTGAAAATTAAAGAAATCAAAATAATATTTGGACTTTGACTAATAACATTTTAATTAGTAAATAACTTTAAGAGCTGAACCCAACAAATATGAACACATTTTTCAGGAAGTATTAGGAAATGCAGAGTTTATATATAAAAGTTTTAAAAATTTGTCATAGTCTATAACTGATACAGCTTTTTATGCATTACTAATTATCATTTATTAAATTATATTTATTAAATTATCATTATTAAAAATAAAGCACATGCACCCTGTCTATACACACACACACACACACACACACACACACACTCACACACACACACACACATAGCATAAGCAGTGAACTAATTACATAATGACAGTTATGATTAGTCTACTGTTACTTGCTGATGTATTCTTACTGAAGGTATATATTCGATTAATAATGTCAGAAATAAGTCCAATATTAACAAACATATTGAATAATTCGAATGATAATTATGGCTGACACAATTTCATTTCTCAATTTCATTTGAGAAAATAATAGTGTCTTAAAAATAAACAGAGAATAAAATATACTAAAATACCTTGCTTTTCTAGCCTTTGATTTTTTTTTTGTAATAGATATGTTTACATGTTCTAACCTTTGATTTTTGTTGTAATAGATAAGTTTACATGTTGGCAATAGCATCAACTAATACTAGTTTGAGTTGACTAAAGAAAAAATTAAATTCTCATCTATATGGATTGATCAAAATTACTGCTTATTTATTAGGCTTATTACACTACAGCAATTTAAAAAATAACTCTAAAATGGCCTATTTAGATAATAACATTATTATATTACTAAATTTTCACTTGCAAAGTTTGAAATGTATTTTTTAGGAAAGGTTTATTTATAATGTTTATTTATAATGTCTAAAAGCCCCCAGAATGTATACATTTAATCTATTTATAGCTTTATAAAATACCTAAAATAATATAGAAGTTCTAGATTCATTTAGTTCAAAAGGAGAAACACTTTATTCCTCTCTATCCCTACCCATGTACAGTTATGCTGTAAAATAAGGGTCAAGTAGTGCACATGAACTTAAAGAGGAATACAGTCATAAAAATAAGCAGTCCAATCTCAGAATTAGTATGATCCATAAAGGGTCTTCTCTAATCTCTCTGATATTCATTCGCTAATATTCTTTTTTTTATAATCAATATTTTTTATTATGATATTGTGGGGTACAGTTAAGAGGTATACAAGTACATTTCGTTCAGGCACCCTTGTTGATAAGAGGTGTTTCCCCATCCCCAGACAGATATTTACTACCATTAAATCCCTCTTCTCTCCCCCCCAATAGTTTCCCACTACTGTCAGTCATTTTCTTATAGTATTACATTGGATTTTCAAGGTCCACTATATGAGTGAGAACATGTGATACTTGGATCTTTGTTTCTGTGAGAGGTCATTCAGTATTATAGACTCTAGTTCCATCCAGACGGCTGCGAAATTCATGATTTTGTTATTTTTTATGGCTGGGTAGTATTCCATTGTGTATATGTACCACATTTTTTAATCCAGTCTTTTCGATGGGCAGCGTGGGTGCTTCCAGGTTCTTGCTATTGTGAACAATGCTGCGATAAATGTACTTGTGCAGGTATCTTTTTTATAGAGTGAATTGAGTTCTTCAGGATATATTTCCAGTAGGGGGACTGCAGAGTCATACGGGAGGTTGATATTTAGAGCTTTTGGGAATCGCCACACTGCTTTCCACAGAGGTTGCACTAGTTTACACTCCCACCAACAGTGTAGAAGTGTTCCCTTTTCACCACACCCTCTCAAGCAGCTGTTATTTTTTGAGTTGTTGATAATTGCCATTCTGACTGGAGTTAGGTGGTATCTCAGTATGGTTTTGATTTGCATCTCCCTGATGATTAGTGAGGTTGAACATTTCTTCATGTGTCTGTTGGCTGCTCGGATGTTTTCCTTTGTGAAGTGTCTGTTCATATTTTTTGCCCATTTTATAATGGGGTTATTTGTTTTTTTCTTTCAGCACGTTTGATTTCCTTGTAGATTGAAGATGTTAAGCCTTTTTCAGATCTGGTGTTGGCAAATACGTTTTCCTAGTCTGTAGGTTGTCTCCCTGCTCTCTTGATGGTTTCTCTGGCTTTGCAGAAGCTTGTCAGTTTAATAAGGTTCCACTTGTCTATCTTCTCTCTTATGA